>NC_050073.1:75430591-75615591 GCF_009764565.3 Dermochelys coriacea
TGCCCCCACTGCTTCCCTTGGAAGGCTATTCCAAAACTTCACTCCTCTGATGGTTAGAAATCTTTGTCTAATTTCAAGTCTAAACTTCCTGGTGGCCAGTTTATACCCATTTGTTCTTGTGTCCACATTTGTGCTGAGCTTAAATAATTCCTCTCCCTCTCCTGTATTTATCCCTCTGATATATTTATACAGAGCAATCATATCTCCCCTCAATCTTCTTTTAGTTAGGCTAAACAAGCCAAGCTCCTTAAGTCTCCTTTCATAAATCAAGTTTTCCATTCCTCGGATCATCCTAGTAGCCCTTCTCTGTACCTGCTCCAGTTTGAATTCATCCTTTTTAAACAAGGGAGACCAGAACTGCACACAGTATTCTAAGTGAGGTCTCACCAGTGCCTTGTATAATGGTACTAAAACCTCCTTATCCCTACTGGAAATACCTCTCCTGATGCATCCCAAAACCGCATTAGCTTTTTTCACAGCCATATCACATTGGCAGCTCATAATCATCCTATGATCAACCAATACTCCAAGGTCCTTCTCCTCTTCCGTTACTTCTAATTGATGCGTCCCCAACTTATAACTAAAATTCTTGTTATTAATCCCTAAATGCATAACCTTACACTTCTCACTATTAAATTTCATCCTATTACTATTACTCCAGTTTACAAGGTCATCCAGATCCTCCTGTATAATATCCTGATCCTTCTCTGAATTGGCAATACCTCCCAGCTTTGTATCATCTGCAAACTTTATTAGCACACTCCCACTTTTTGTGCCAAGGTCAGTAATAAAAAGATTAAATAAGATTGGTCCCAAAACCGATCCCCGAGGAACTCCACTGGTAACCTCCCTCCAACCTGACAGTTCGCCTTTCAGTAGGACCCGTTGCAGTCTCCCCTTTAACCAATTCCTTATCCACCTTTTGATGTTCATATTGATCCCCATCTTCTCCAATTTAACTAATAATTCCCCATGTGGCACGGTATCAAATGCCTTACTGAAATCTAGGTAAATTAGATCCACTGCATTTCCTTTATCTAAAAAATCTGTTACTTTTTAAAAAAAGGAGATTAGGTTGGTTTGGCACGATCTACATTTTGTAAAACCATGTTGTATTTTGTCCCATTTACCATTGACTTCAATGTCCTTAACTAATTTCTCCTTCAAAATTTTTTCCAGGACCTTGCATACTACAGATGTCAAACTAACAGGCCTGTAGTTACCCGGATCATTTTTTTTCCTTTCTTAAAAATAGGAACTATATTAGCAATTCTCCAATCATTTGGTACTATTCCTGAGTTTACAGATTCATTAAAAATTCTTGCTAATGGGCTTGCAATTTCAGGTGCCAATTCCTTTAATATTCTTGGATGAAGATTATCTGGGCCTCCCGATTTAGTCGCATTAAGCTGTTTCAGTTTCGCTTCTACCTCAGATATGGTAATATCTACCTCCATATCTTCATTCCCATTTGTCATGTACCATTATCCCTAAGATCCTCTTTAGCCTTATTAAAGACTGAGGCAAAGTATTTGTTTAGATATTGGGCCATGCCTAGATTATCTTTAACCTCCACTCCATCCTCAGTGTTAAGCGGCCCCACTTCTTCTTTCTTAGTTTTCTTCTTATTTATATGGCTATAGAACCTTTTACTATTGGTTTTAATTCCCTTTGCAAGGTCCAACTCTACTCGACTTTTAGCCTGTCTCACTTTATCCCTACATGTTCTGACCTCAATTAGGTAGCTTTCCTTGCTGATCCCTCCCATATTCCACTCCCTGTATGCTTTCTGCTTCTTCTTAATCACCTCTCTAAGATGCTTGCTTATCCAGCTTGGTCTACAACTCCTTCCTATGATTTTTTTCCTCTTTCTTGGGATATAGGCTTCCGATAGCTTCTGCAGCTTTGATTTAAAGTAATCCCAGGCCTCCTCTACCTTTAGATCCATAAATTCTTCAGTCCAATCCACTTCCCTAACTAATTTCCTTAATTTTTGAAAGTCAGCCCTTTTGAAATCAAAAACCCTAGTTGCAGATTTATTTTTGTTAATCCTTCCATTTAGTTTGAACTGAATTAGTTCATGATCACTTGAGCCAAGATTGTCCCCTACAACCATTTCTTCTATGAGGTCCTCGCTACTCACCAAAATTAAATCTAAAATGGCATCCCCTCTAGTCGGTTCAGCAACTACTTGATGAAGGAATCCATCAGCTATCGCATCTAAGAAAATCTGAGCCCTATTATTATTACTAGCATTGGTCCTCCAGTCTATATCTGGAAAGTTAAAGTCTCCCATGATCACGCAGTTTCCATTAGTATTTACTTTATTAAAAACATTAAAAAGGGCTCTATCCATATCCAAATTAGATCCCGGAGGTCTATAGCACACCCCAAGCACTATCGTAGGAGAGGCTTTACTAGTTTTCTTCCCCACTGTAATTTTTGCCCAGACGGACTCTGTCTTATCCATTGCATCGCTTCTTATTTCTTTACATTCTACCTCATCATTGATATACAATGCTACTCCACCACCTTTACCTTTGCTTCTGTCTTTCCTAAACAGCACATACCCTTCAATACCTGTAGTCCAGTCATGACTACTATTCCACCATGTTTCTGTTATCCCTATAATATCTGGTTTCACTTCCTGCACCAGTAGCTCTAGTTCCTCCATTTTGTTACCTAGGCTCCTCGCATTTGTGTACAAACATCTTAATTTTTGCTGTTTGGCCTCCAGATGAGATGGACCAGTGCCAATCAAAGCTTACAGTCATTTACCCTGTATACACCAAAAGATATCATCAGCTGACCACCAGCAAAAAGAATCAGGGCAAATCCCCAGTTCAGAAAAGGCCTTGGGATGAAACCAGCAAAATAGGAAACTTCTCACTGGTGCTCTCTCTCATATTGCATGCTGGAAATGGACAGAGTATATGTCTCCTGCTTAATGTGAATGCATTTTTTAGAAAATCAGACCTTACCCTGATTATAAAATGGCAGTGTAATTATATGGTAATTGACTGCACATTCAATGGCTACATAAAAAGCGAAGTATTGAGAAAGCATCACTAGGCTAGAAAAAATAATGGTATAATTAAACCACCATAAATAGTAGCAGGAACCTGAATGTTGTTTGACTTCCTTTTACTCCTCTGCTTCTAACTTTCAGCAAAGATTTATAAACGTGAAGTTTAAAAGCATCTCCCGAGCACTCCTTGGTAGTAATTGTGTTCGCCATTACTGACGTTCTGTGCACCAGTGCAGAATGTGGGAGACTGCTAGCTCTTCGTATCGTCTTTCCTTTGATCACTGCTTCTCTAAATAATATAGGAGATTGCCAAGATTTTGCTTTAGTGTCAATTTAATCACAAAGTAAGCACCATTGCTTGCTATTGGTTTGAGCTGATGCATTCCTGTCAAAGCCTATTTTTGTATCAGAACAATAGTTAAAATGCTATGTCGCTAGATTGTCATTCAGTGGACTGGATTTCTCATCAACTGAAACAGTTCATAAAATATATAGTCTTTGAACTGTTAGCATTTAAAAATTCCTAAAACTGAGGGAGCCCAAACCAATTTGGTGATTTTTGAATTGCAGAATCTCACTTCAATTTCTTCCTTTCGGTTTGGGGATTGTTTTTTGTTTTTCAGTTCCTATTGTTTTTCCCTTAAAGCTTTTTAAAAAAGACTGTTCTCTCACAGCAAAGCTTTCAGAGGGAGACATCTATTTCACATGTTATGGCCCAATACGTGATATGGAAACCAAACTCCAGCAGCATTTTAACAGACAGTCTTAGCTGATTGGGCACATTATTTAACCTAACATCTCTGCGCATTGATTGATCAAATAACTGACTAAAACTTTAAAAGCAAAGCAATTAACATGAAATCAAAACTGGATACTAAATAAATCAATCACATATAAATACAGTACCCTATTTTCTTCCAAAGCTTCCATCTCCTGATTATCAGTTATTTTCTCCAAGCATTAAGGAATCCCTAGAAGATTTTACAGTGTATTTTATCATTACATTCTTATCCTTTCCTGATTTTAAAACTGTCTGTTGTAACATATGTTAGTGAAATGCATGTGCACAAGTCTTTTAATTCTGCACCTAGATAAAGACCTCAAAGGCCTTTAGGCACCTAACTGCCATTTATTTTAACTGGGAGTTAGGTGCCTAAATACTTTTGAGGATGTGGGCTCTAGTCCTTTAAAAAACAGAGTAAACCTGATAGGCACGCATGACCTCAGAAAAATTGAAGTTTATTTCAGGCTGAATACTGGTTTAACTCTATCACTCATACATGTATATGTACTTTGTGCTTCTCATGAAGTTGCAGAGTAACATTATATTTTCTGTACCTATCTAACTAACTGAATTTTTCTTTTTTTTTTTCCTCTCAGTTTTACCGAATTTGGAAGCACTTAGGAGTTAACCAACCACTATTTCAATATTTTTTTTTGGCCTTTGTAAAATGCTTGAAAACTCTGTAGTAATTAGAAATTAATCACTCTTCAGGAATTATCTTCAGTTTTAATCTTAGTGACTATTAAACTGGTTTTGGACTGAGGTAGTCAGCAAATGCATTATTTAAACTGTCTAATGATGTGCTCTTTGCTGAGGGTCAAAGCTTACTGATGCACTACTTTTTATTCACCACAAAGTTCCTCTCTATAACTTGGTAAATCAGAAATCTTTTCCTTAACAGAGAAGGCAGGGAAATTTTCAATTGTAGGTATATAGCAGGGGGATAAAACTAATGGTGCATTGGGGAGTTAGAGATAAAAGGTCTTTTAATAGCAATTAGAACTGAAAATGGATGGTCTAACATTGATTTGTGGAACTAAAGATTCTTATCAGAGTCCAGCTTCTGCTTTTGATCAGCTTAAGTCATTTTTTAAATAGATTCCATTGATAAGATATCTTTAAATGAAGGATACAAAAGGCTAATCATAGGTCCTCATCATTAAAATTGAACATCCCTTCCTAGATACATTGGACAAATCTGTGATGTGTTGCAGAAATAAGTCTTTCCTCATCTGTAATGCACAGATACTATTTCAGTGGAACCATCATCTCCCTCTCCCATTCCTGGGCACCTAAAGTGATTTCTGTTGTCTGAGCATCACATCTATAAAAAGAACAGGAGTACTTGTGGCACCTTAGAGACTAACAAATTTATTCATGGGATACAGCCCACTTCATTGCATGCATAGAATGGAACATATAGTAAGAAGATACAGAAAACATGAAAAGGTGAAGTAAGAGGCTAATAAATATTATCTTAAATCCAGAATGCCATTGAATCAAAGTAAATGGAGTTCTACCAATGTGAAACTGATGTAAGTGAGATCAGAATCAGGCACATGTTTCATCAGCGTTGAAATTCTGTTCAGAAACTAAAGGTATTTCACCCCTGAGCCATGCTGATCTCATCAGATACAGTGGGGTCACTTGGATGATGGCTCAACATACATGTAAGCCTATTTGCAAACACAAAGATGAGAAAGCAATCCTTAGCAATCAAGAAAGTTATATAGATTTTGGACAATTCCTGGAAAATTTTAATTTGACGACTTTGGACAATAAACTCCTATTTCCTAATTTAGGAGTTGGAATGGTAAAACATGAAGCATCTGTCAGCATGAGGAAGATCAGATACTTTTATATCACATTTCAGTATCTTTGTCGAAGTCTGATACAGATGTTAGATCATAGGTTGATTCTGCTCTCACTGAGGGCAATTGCACCCTCCTACTGAGTTCACTGGGAAGAGGCAAGTGCCTCAAAATGCCTGTTAAAGCAACAGTGCACTAAAGTATTTGACTACTACCATTTCATGATAATAATTGTGAACAAGATGAAGAATAAATATTAGGCTAGAGGAGAAGGAATCATTTGGATAAATATTTCATATGCAACTTGGTCCAGTATTAATCAAGGTGACAGTGCGGATTTTACACTGGATATTCCTTAGTGAACTTGGTCAGTATCGCTGTAGGGAGCAGAATAAGTATGAAGGGAGATTTCAAGAGACTTTTCTAAACAATATCACTGTGGGCTCTGAGCACCCAGAGACATATATAATAGAAATGGATGTAAATAGTGGACATTAAATATACATTAATTCTGATGCAAGTGCTGTGCCCTTAGCTCCAAGGGAACTGCAGAAGTGGTGCAGTCCTCATGCACAACAGAGACTCAGCAAGGATTTGGGAAAGTGCATGCTGAGGTGCACACACCTATGTGCCACACGGTGCCCAGCTGTGGAAGATCAACCAGCACCACACTGCACATTGAACATTTTGGAGTGTGGGATGGGGCAGGCTGAGGATGCAACAGGATTTGGGACGGTGGATCATCAGCCAGGGTATATGTGGTGGGGAGGGATTGTGGGGGAAGGGCCCAATGTTTACAGAAGCTCCAGGGTATAATGAATCACTGAGGCTGCAGTAGTGGCCAAGGAGTAGGTTCTGTGAACTGAAGGATAAGATTCCATAGTTTTGGTTCTTCTTCTCATGTTCCCTGCAGATGCCTCCAGCACTTGGGTTGCCTGGGCCCTTCCAGTGAGTTGACATTTTTTAATAGTCCCTTCTGGCCTTAAAATCTATGAGTCTATGAACAAAACCAAAAAATCAGAAATGATTTTTTTGTAATGAATACGTACCATTGCATGTCACCTCTCATGGTATAAAAGTTGTCAACTCATTCAGAGTCTTGGTGAAAGAGATGCTCACTTTTCCAGTTCTCACACCTAGACTGCTCACAAGATGACAATTTTGGAAGTATTCTGATGGTACTTCATTTATATGACACTGTCAGACCTTATCTGAAAGTATATCCGAGTAATTCAAAAAGCTGGTTAATGTCAGACCTGTTTAAGTGCCCAGGGAAAGAATAAATACTATGTTGGCTAGAGAAACACAAATTAAAAATGCTTAAATGATCACCGTGCATTAAACATCAAAACATCTTCCTCTGAGAAAATATATTTTGCAATGTGGGTTGTTATCATTGGATTCTCCTTAGGTTAAGGTAATCCAGTGGCAAAGCTAAATTCAAAGAAATACGTTGGTATGAATTTCATTGCACATCTGATTCCCAGCTGAAAGAAAAAATACCATTTACTGAGTGGGGATGGAGAATTTAGGCAAGCATTTCTAATTATTGTGTTATAAATGCCAAGGGCAGGGCAGGCTGCAAAAAGGAGAGCAGATTCTCCCAAAACTGGTGGTTAACACTGTAGTTAGACTCACCACCAGTCACAGACTGTGCTTATGATCCCCCCCACAAGGTTATCAAGAAGCTGAAAAAAAGAAATCACGCTGCCCCCTTATTGCATTCCAGTCTCTGGTTCCCAATCAGCAAATAGGTCCAGTAAAGTGAGAAGTTATTTAAAACTCTATTCACTATGCAAAGTGTTCTTCTGCTCCCCAAAGGGCCAGGCACATTACCAAATCAATACTAGTTTTGTTCTTACACAAAATACCACACTGCCTGCCAATCCTTTACTATCTAAAACTAAAGCTTTTATTATAAAAGAAAAGAAAGAGAAGAGAGTTGTTAAATAGTCAAAGCAATCAGATACACACATATGACTTCAGAGTCTATGTATCAGGTTCTTAGGAGCATTGGTGAGTTTGCTGGCTTGCAAAGTCCCACTGGAACATATCCAAAGCTTGGATGGGTCTATCAATCCTTTGTTCAAAGCTTCAGTTTGTAGAGAAGTTACTACAGAGGTGAGAAGCAAAGACAAAATGGAGAAGATGTAGCTGCCTTTTTATATGCTTTGCCATGTGGCTTGTACATCCTCTGTCCCAAACACAAGCTCACAGCATATGCAATGGAAAAGCTCTAGTGTCCCCTGTCCACAGCCATGTCCCTACATGTCCTGGTGACGCATAGGTTTAGCCCCTCACTTCTCTCAATGGGCTCATTGTACAGCTGATTGCCCTTGATGGGCCACTAAGCAGGCTCAATAGTGCTGATGCCAATCTGTCTGGGAGTGTCGCCCAAAAACGCTAACATATCACACATATTTGTAACTCACAATACAAAGATGATACATACATATATATAAGATGATCATACTTAGTAAATCATAACTTTTCCACTGATATCTTCCATGGCATATCTTGTAAGATTCATTGCAATTTTATAATAACGGTATCAATAGTATTATATATGGTCACCCATATTCCATACAGCATCACACCATAGATCAATATAAGAGAATGGCAGAGTGTTATTGCTGTGGAGTTTAAAGGTGATTTACAAATAAGCGTGTTAAAAAATAATTGTAGTATTCCATGCTGCATGCCCAGAATAACCATGGTAATAAGACATGCAGCACATCTTTAGCAAAAATCATCACGGATTTTTCTTTTTGCAGGAGTGCAGCTCCTCTGCAGATCAGAGGCTCCCAACCTCTTTGATTTCCCAGCAGGCACTCTGCAGGAGATCCCACATCCTTCACTGAAACCTGCTAGAGCCTCTGTGCTAATAACAGGCCTGATCTTGCTCCCATTCAATCAATGGCAAGAGTCCCATGATTTGATGAAGCAGAAGGAGGCTATATGGACCTAATACTGTGTCCTGTGAGTTGGTGAGCACTTCCTTAGAGGTGATCTCTAAGTCCAGCTGACTTCAACACCTCATTGACTTTAATTCCCATTGATCTCATTGCATCCAGCCCCAGACAGGCCAGGTAATACACAAATGATATACAAAGGCAGCTGACTAATGTAATGCTTCCCAGGGGTACACAAGCTGGTGAGGCACTTACTACTACTAGCCCTTAGCATGAGGAAGACTTGTCTGTGCCTGTCAGGTGTCAGCTCCTCAACTCCACAGGTCATGGGCAACAGAAGCACTCCCTAATAGGCCTACACAGGCCCCGTTGTCATCTAACAGGTTAATGATGGGCACACTCCAGCCCTCAATCCTTCCGAGAGTCTCCATGGAGTGTCTAGTCCCTGATCCACTGGAGCTCAGTGTTCACAGATTCACTTCTCCCAAAGGAATAGTATACTCCAGCTTCCCAGTTCTACCTCAGATCAATGCTCTGCTTAACACACACCACTTAGATACGTTTATAGTGAAATCAAATATAAGTTTATTGAACAAAGCATCAAGGTTCAAGTAATAGCAAGTAGAAGTATTGGAAATAAATACTGTAGTTACATATAAAATAAAATCATAACATGTATTCTAGAACTTAGATGTACTCTTTTAGAGTAATCCTCACCACTGCTTTACAGCCACGCTGGCAGTGACCCTCCTGTCATAAGATAAACATGCTGCTAGCTTGTCTTCTTCATGGAGGATCATGTGCATTTCTTTGATGTACCAAACCAATCCTATGATCTTAGTCATAAATGGAACACCCTCACCTGCTGATTGTTTTTCCTGTTTATTCTGTCTTGTAGACTTCACAATCTTTTGATTGTTATCTGTCTCAGTATGCAAAAAAGCATACAGTCTGAGGCATACAGTACTCAGATGTTCAGACAGAGAGATCTGTTATCGCCATCCTGAAAGGGACATGTCCCAGGTATGTCTCCTCCTGGTGAGCTGCCTTAATTCCCAGACCTTAAAGACATTTTTTACAGCTGCAAAATTCCTTAACTATTACCTGTACATACATTTCACAATGATTATGACAACACATGGGCTCTTGGCTCTTAGTACAGATCTCCCATGCCACTCTTTGGTCAACTATTATGTATATATCTGAACCAGGGGATCCCTGTAAAACCCCCTATGTCCCCTTGTGCACTCTTTCAGTTCGCACTAAGAGGTCTCTGGGTCATAGCTAGCATGACAACAACACCCTGGCCCAGAGGTGGTGGTGGCATAGTCCCCTAGACCAGTGTATCTTGGAATTAGCACCCATTAATAGGATGAGGCAGTTTACCCTAGAAAAGTAGCCATAAAGCAGCTGAAGATGGCCAATGGCTAGGTCCCTTTTTACAGAGGAACTCTGCTGGTGTACAGTGACTCCACCACTTCCTAAACTAGTTGTTTTTTCCACTTTGATGCAAGGGGAGGAAGTGTGTGTGTCAGGGGCTTTCCATGGCTGGAACTTGGATGAAACAGGGACAAGAGGCAAAGTGGCTGGGTGGACCTCTGCTATGGCTGATCTTTTCCTGATGTAAGATTCCTAAACTGGGACTAGGCAAATGAATCAGATAGCTCCAACTGTTTCCATGCAGCCACTATTCCTCCCTGCTGCCCCTCTCTACTACTTCTGAGGCTCAGGGCCTGTGATTTTTCACTTTAGTGGAAAGTTTCCTTTTTTACTTCATCTGCCTGTGTTTGCACATATTCTTGTGGCACTCCCTGGTTCATCCCCACACTCTCTGGGGACACTGGTTCTTTGTTTAGAAAAACTTTTGGTGTATCACACTGTCCAACTAGATTACAGTACTAAGCATAAGAATTATACAATGTGGATTTATGGACCAATTCCAACTTTTCAGAGGTTCGGAGTGCTTTCACTTCTGACTGAAGTCAATGAGAGATGAGATTACTCTAATCAGTACCCCATCTCTAATTAAGTACTGTTGCATTACCTGCTCCATGTGGCCCCATTCCTTCCCCCTAGTTCGGACAGCCTTGAGAGCCCTTTGTTTCATCCACTCCTGTGGAAGGACTCCTGCTTTGCTTGTGGTCTGTGCAGCCAGGATAGGACACAGAGGTGTGACCCTATCGGTCGATTGGAGATTCATCCGTTGAGGTCCAGCTCCTGCCCCAATTCCTGCCTGCAGTTCTGATCCCATTTCACCTGGATGCAGGAAGGGTAGGCTTGTGGCCAGCTGCTTCCTTCCTTGCATATTGAAACTGGACCTGAGAACTAGGAAAATTGATGCAACTAAGTCAGCTAAAACTGGGTCAAGAGGCTTGAGAAGCCCCAGGCCAGGGTTTAAATTAATAATCCTGGGGAGCAAGGAGCCAATTGGCTCCCATCTCTCTATGGCTGGCCAATAGTCTATGGAGCGCTCGGGGAAGGAAGAGCATGTTATGACAGCTGGGTCTACAAATTTACTCTAACTGTGAGCTCAAGTGTTAAAAGTTCATAAGATATTACAATAAGCTATAATAACATGTTGATGGGAAAAGGTACAAAAGGGAGACAGACTAACTGAATTTGTCTAAACAAAAAAGGCCACGTTGATAGGATTCAAGGATTGTGTTGAAATTATGCTTGTAAAAACAGGAGATGTGGAGCCAGAAGTTAAAGAGCCAAAATTGGTGTGTTGGATATTAAGCCTAAACGGTGGACAAAACAATGAGGGGATGGGCTGTTCCAACCTTCACTCCCTTTTTGGGTCCTTACAAAGAATAAGATTGTGTGAAGAAGGCATGAAAGAACAAAAAGAATAAAAGAACAGTTGAAGGTGACTGGAGCAAGCTTCACCATCATGGCTGCCACCCCACCATCTCCTGGGACCCAAGTCCTTCATCATCTTGATCCTGAGCAGTGTCTTGGCCAGAGTGTGCCACAAAGAGGAACCTGCATGACATCACCACCCCACCAGCTCCAGCTGAATCCCAAACACCACCTTGGATGACAGATATTACGATCTTTGGAACCAGCTAAGATATTGTCAAACAAAGGAACTTTTCATTCTAAGACTGGACTTAAACAACAACAGCAGCAACTTCTTCAGCCCATTTCAATCAACTTCTTCTCCTTTCCCCCAAAGGATAGTTATGACCAACTATAATACTATCTCAGAGACTGTCAGGGGAGTTTTCCTTCTAAAAACTGTTTACAGCGAAAGAAAAAGGGAACAAGGGGAATGTTAAAATGGAACCTTTAATGAATACTTTACGTTTCAAATGTTTTAGCAGTTTTTCCTACTTTTCTGTATCTTTAATAAAACGTTAAAAGGATTTTTAATAGTGTGTTTGCCATGGTGCTAAGCAGGCTGTATACCAAGCCCCGGACCTGGTTTAATACCATTTAATGATGGACAATGACTAAGTTATGATAACACCTTTAGCCCATTTATTCCATCTAAATTAATATAACAGCCCCTGTGTACACTCTCTTTTCCATTCTAAAGCTGTCCAGCACATTGCAGATCCAATCAAGTCTCCCACCCATTAAAACAGGTTGGGGGCATATTACTCAGTACCTCTCATAACCACTCAATACTTTGTGGGATCGTGCTCTTTTAGTGCACGATCACATATTGCAGACAACAACTCTCATTGACTTCCATCTACAACTAGACCATGTTAATTCAAAACCAAGCACAGATCACTTGAAAGTTTTGTGAATTTTAGCTTATTTTTCCGCATGGCTTGGATTTGTAACACAATAAGTTGTGTGTGGCATTGGGTAGCATTTTGAACATTTTTTACAGCTCTCTATGGTATACAGTTAATTGAATTGCTTCACTGAAATACAATGTTATAGCAACACATGTAGTCCAATATGGAAAGATCAGGATCATGTTATTCTTATGCTCATAAGTAGATCATGTAATTAAGCAACTATAATGTAGGTATTGTGAGGCGGGAATGTTCCTGCATTCTTTTTCCATCCTGGACCTGGATAGCATGTTGCCTTATTGTTTTAATTTTGAATGAATTATAAGAAGGCGCATGAGGTCTGCAGAGAAATCAAAATTATTATTAAGTTGGATGTGGATATGTATCACTACATTAATATTTATTTCCCTCCTCTGAACTGCAATGTAGCCATCTTTTTCCATCCTGAAATAGTAAAGTTTTTAAGGAACTTGAGCACATTACTGAAGTCACATTGCAATAACTCTAATAAACTGCACCTGTGGACTCCTCTTGGGTTTATTTATATACTGTATCATGGGTCATTAACAGAAAATAACCCACTGAGATACAACGTTCTTGTTTACAGTGAGATTCTGGTGGTGACAGCAGGAACATAAAACATAAAATCAATGGGGAACACAGAACTAATAAAAAGACAAGGGTCTATAAAGCAGAAAAAACCAAAGCCAACTGTGCACACACAAAAATAAAATAAAATAAACTCCCATCATAAAACAATCAAAATCTAGAGTATATTTACAGAGACTGGGGAATCCAAATATCCACTGAGCTTGAATATTTATGGGTGTCAGATTGAAAGTCAAGAAATCTGTGAGCTATTCAGAAACAAAACTTGATCAGCAGGCTATATCCCAAAGAAAAGGCTGATTGTGACCTTTTTCCCTATAGCTCAGAAAAACCCACCCAGCAAGCAAACTCTCATGTTAAAAGAAAAAAAATGTTTCTGAAATTGACAAATTTCTGAAACTGTATGGAGCTTAATAAATTGTTATTCTCCTTAAAATTGTGTTCAGGGGACCATCAAGTATCTTTAGGGCTGTAATGGTATATACACTTTATAGGAATCATAAATATGTTGCTCAGAATTGGAGGTTTCATTTTGTGACATTGGGAAAAGGGTGTATTTTAAAGGGTCATCTCCAGAAATACTGAAAATCTGATGCAGATGAGGCTGTGAAGTTCTGGGGTCTTTTGGTAATTTGTAGACTTCACTACTTCTTCAGTTTTGTCTGAGCTGTTTGTTGCTTTACAATTCTTCCCATCAAAATTCCTGTTATGGTACTACATACACAAAGTGAAAACATACTTTCACTTTTATTCACCTTTATTTTAGATCAAGAGACGAACTAATCAAGAAAGAACAAAAGTAAAGCCTCTGTAAAAGAGTACATAGCTTGTGGGTGTACGCTGATATGTTCCTCACTGAACTATGAGAACAAAAATGGCTGCAGAACGCTACACACAAAAGCGTGCTAAGAAATATAAGGGTATAGTCTACCAAAAATAAATAATTATGACACTTCCATAACTATAGTACATTCATTATGATTCTGATCTAACGCCAGTGAGAGATATGGCCAGAGTACTAATGGTAGTCCAAAGGATAGCTACCATTACTCAGCATGGCCACAACTCCCCACCCCCAGCACATGGATGGAGTGTGACTCCACAGTGGAAACAGCAGCTAAGCATGCCCACCACTCCTCGGGGGACAGGGAACCATGAGATGGAGAACTCCCATCCTCTTCCACCAGGCAACTGAATTAGGAGGGGAAATTAGGTGAAGGAAACATGCTGAATGAACAGCCCTTTGAGGATCTGATCCTGATTCCTCTCCTCTGCAGCAAGTCCACAGGGGTTTCAACAATAAACTCTTCAATACTAATCCCCTGCCACTCCATGTTACCACATCATCCACACAGCAGTCATGCTACTAGTCTGCACCTTTCCCAATCCGATGGGTTTGGTTCAACCAGTGTGCAGCCACATAGATGCTCCTTACGCCTGCATAATCATGAGCCAGAATTTGTCTGAAGGCATGAGAAAATTTTACAATATAAATAATATCCCCCTCCCAGTTCTAATGTTCACCCCAGGTGCTGATGAAAATGTAATGAGTGAATTCTTCCAGAACAGGTGTTCCTAAGTCAAGCAGTGTCCCTTTGCACAGATTTCCAGTGTTGCAGCATCAAGATAAGATTAATTCACAGCAGCAGCAGCAGCAGCAATCTCCTCAACAGTGAACAGCAGTGGACTTCTCATGCGGGTGGATTCTCCTCTGCCTGTCTGCAATGTTAGCAAGGAGCATGCTGCATCTCTGCTCTTTTTTCCTCTTTATTCTTAACAACAAAATATCTTATGGTGTCGTCAGGAAAGCTGAAATAGAGACTCACTTGCATTCTATGCAGATAATAGTGACCATTACTGCTAGAAATGGTTTTAGTTTATATGGAAACTCCACTCCTCCCTCCCTGACCCCAACAACAATACGCTTGGATCCTGATTTATGTACTTTCTTCTGAGTTTAAAGTCATTTTGTGCATAGCAGTAGTGAAAGTGATGTTCAACATGGAAGTCATGCTGCGTCTGAATGAATCTCATCCATTGCAAGATTTTCTCAGGAGAAAATCAGCCTTCCTTTATGTATGCACAGAAAATCTTTCCATAATTTGAATTAAAAAAATAGTGGGCAACAAAGCTCTTGATCGTTTCCTGTGCACATGTATTTAACTATTCCATTCAGAGCCAATGAAAATTCTAAGTATTATACATTAAGATTCTTAGTTTTATTTGATCCACTGCCAATGTAATAAATGCCTGACTATGTTCAACAAACATTGGAAATGAACCAATCTGATTCAAAATGATCATGTTTTTTGCATTATACATCTATTCTGATTTACAGTTTAAATGCTTATATATAGATCTAAATATAGATAGTAACTTGGATTTTACATATTTTGGTTCATTTCTTCCTCTGATCATCAGTATGAATTTAAATGTATAAATTCAATTCTCTCTCTTAAACCTTAAAAAAAGCAGATGTATTTTATCTGTTTTGTCTTAGCAGTAATATGCAAATTTAGTCTTCCCAGCCAAATCAGAAATGGACACCTAATCTACAGTATAATGGTATTTTAATTTAGAATGGACTTTTTACTTAACTCACATATATCTTATTCATTTAAAGGAAAACCATTTACAGAGGAGGACAATAGTCCCTGGAGACACAACATCTCAGTTTTAATTTAGTTGGCAAGAATACTAATTACATTATCACATATTAAGTTATTTATTTATTCATCCTTACGACCCAGGATTCCTACCAGGTCAGTTCCAATAAGCACTACCTTGAGAATCTCAGCCGATGGTATACAAAGATAATTAGATATAAGGCTGTGTGAAAAATCTCACACACAAAAGCTAAACCTCGGAGTTTGCCTCTTTGCTAGCTTCATGACTGAGTGAAAAAAATACTTGTTGCCATAAACAAAAACAGTTTCCATGAGAATAAGAAAAAATACCTTTTGGTCTATGCATGTTAAAGTTTGAGATCATAAAGGAAATGAGGCAGCTGTAAGTCACCATTTCAAAAGAGGAGGCTGCATCCCACAATCTCATTCTGAATCATATACGTGCTCAACTTTACTTATTCCACCTCAGCTGACTCTGAGGCAGAACAAAGAAATAACAGAATAATCCTATTTAAAATCTTTACAGGATTTTTATTTCTCAGGATGTTTGACTATAGATTAGAGCTATGAGATACTGGGAAAAACAGGGAAAGAAAGAAGGTAAAAATAAAGGTCTGGACTGACATTTTATAGTCTGCCCTGGGAGGGCTGTGAATAGTTTCATTGCCCTGGGAGTGGAGCTGGGACAAAACTAAGGATCTGAGATTCAGGGTTTATCTTCACTACGGTGTTAGATTGAATTATCTACACTTGAGTTAACTCCTCTCAAGTTAGCCTGATTTGAGTGAGAACAGTCACACTGCAAAACAACACTGGAGCAGCACGCAGAGTTTGTATTAGCAGCATGGAGTAGCAAAGTCCCCACTGCTTTAGTAGCTCCAGCATCAACAACACTTGAGCTTCAATGGGCCAGCTAGCTTTGTTTAAAGCACTCGATTTGAGCTGGAGATTTTTGTGTGTCCTGGGATTAGGGTTATGGGCCAAACTCGAGTTATGCCTCAATCTAACCTGTTTCCTCTTTGCTCCATGGAGGAAATAACCTTTTCCTGGTGCATTTTATTTCCTCCGTCAGCTCAACTGTAATGGCTAGTGCATTGTGGGAGGGGGCATTAAACAAAGGCCACACACACTCTGTTCCAATGCCTGTCTATTCTGTGCCCACCAGCACAGGATAGATAGTAGCAGCAGGTGATGGCTGCTCTTCTTCCCGTGCATGATCTGGCAGTACAAGCAGCTCAAGCAGGTGACTCTTTGTTTCCTCACCTCCCCACTTTCAGACTAGGCACTCAGGTGGGCTCACAGCGGAACCCTCAGGTAGCAAACAACAGAAAGTAATCCAGTAGAAGAGATGAAAATAGATCTCTAGTGAGAAGAAAAAAACCACAATTTTAATTGTGCAATAGATCATCTCTTTAATGGACCTTCTTCAAAGAAACGCTGAATAAAATGACTGTGACCTGTTCTGCAGATGCATTGGAAGCATGGAGTTTCCAATATCTCGTTATTGTGCTATTGATAACAACCACACATAATCTGGCCACCCAAATTTGGCCAGGTTACAAGTCTCTGAAAAATCACAGCTTGCATATGCTTAGTGGAGACTTCTTAGATTTTAGCAGTGAAATTCCCTGAAAAAATAGCATGAGATCATATAGAGACTATACCATAATGTACACGAAGGGGATGAATTAAGGTTACACAAGCGATCATAACTTTGACATTTCCTTATCTTTGATTACTTTATCTTTGCAATCTTAATGGTGTTCTTTTAATGTAATTTTGTTCTGGGCACTATAAAAAGAACTTGCCCTCTAGTGACATTAGTTCTTCATCACAAATTTAACCTTGCTTTGTACTCCCAATTTTAATCTGTCTTTAAATCATACACAGATTCCAGGGGGCAGATCCTTAGCGAGTGTAGGTCCACTGCGGCTCCCAAGGCTAAATAAGTCTTCTTGCATGAAATGGGAGGTTCTCGCATAAGCACAGAGTTTCTAATCCGCTGGGGGGTGCTCCCCTCAGCTCCACCCAGGTCTCGCCCCCACTTTCCCACTCCCCTCAATGCCCAAACACCACCCCGCCCCTTCCCCGCCTCTTCCACCCCTTCCCCACCAAGTTCTGCCCCTCCCCCAAGCACGCTGAGCCCTCACTCCTACCCTCTTCCCCCCAGCACCTCCTGATGCTGCAGAACAGCTGATTGCAGTAGGTGGTAGGCACTGGAAGGCGGTTATCGGCGTGGCCCACTGGCAGGCAGGAGGCACTCAGGGGAGGAGGAGGTTCTTGTAGGGAGGCTGCCGGTGGGTGCTCAGCACCCACCATTTTTTTCCTGTGGGTGCTCCAGCCCTGGAGCACCCATGGAAGCAGTGCCTATGGGTTCTCATATTTGGATCTCATTTCTCCTGTTCTCTTACCAGGCTTCTTTAATCTCCTCCAGTCTGCCAACTCCCCAGGACCCTATAACCACTTCCTGCTCAGCCCATTCTATGCTCTTCTGCCAATCCATTCTTCACCCACTTCTGAAGTAGATGACCAGAGTGAAGAGACTAGGACTAATCAGAGGGATGTTCTGGTAACAGGTAGGTATTCCCCTAATTGGCATTGGGCTGCCCTCCTCTGACCTTGTGCTTCAGGTAGAGCGGGGAATGTTTGTGACTGGAATTAAAGCCCATTCCTGCCCCGGTGAACTCAATGTAAATTTATCCATTAACTTCAAAGAATGCACAGGGTTGGGCCTTTATATTCATAGATATTAAGGCTTTAAGGGTCCCTTATGATCATCTAGTCTCAACTCCTACATAACACAGGTGATAGAACTTCAACCAATAATATCTGCATTAAACCCATAACTTCTGATTGACTAGAGAACATCTTTTAGAAAGACATCCAGTCTTGATTTAAACACTGCTAATAATGGAGAATCCCATAGGCCCTAGGCAAATTGTTCCAATGATTAATTACCCTCACTGTTTGTTCATTATTTCTGGTCTGAATTTGTCTAGCTTCAGCTTCTAGACATTGGATATTGTTAGGCTGTTTGTTGCTGGACATGTCTACTATCAGTAATCCCTTCCCCATGTAGGTACTTACCATGATCAAGTCACATAGTAATCTTCTCTTCAAATAGATTGATCCCTTGAAATCTGTCACTATAAAGCATGTTTTCCAGACCTTGAATCATTCTTGTAGCTCTTTTCTGAATCTTTTCCATTCTTCAATATCCTTTTTGAAGTGTGGAAACCAGAACTGGATAATATTCAAGTAATTGTCTCACTCACTATATAGAGGTAATACTGCCTCCTCCTAATATTCCCCTGCTTATGCATTCAAAGATCATGTTAGCCCTCTCAGCTACAGCATCACAATGGGAGCTTGAGTTCTATTGGTTATCTACGATGACCCCTAAATCCTTTTCAGTATCACTGCATTCTAGCATGCTGTCTCCCATCTTATAAGTTTGACCGTCATTGTTTGTTTCTATATATATTACCTTGCATTTGTCTGTATAAAAATGCATGTTGTTCAAATGAGCCCACCTTGCCAAGAGAGCCTGATTGGTCTATATAATTGACCTGTCCCCATCATTATTTACCATTCTACCAATTTTTGTGCCATCCATAAATGGCTTCAGATTCTCTTCCAAATCACTGATAAGAATATTAAATAGTATTGAGTCAAGAACATTACCCTGTAGGACCCCACTAGTAACACCCCTTTTTGATGACAACTTATCACTTAACCCACTATTATTCATTTAATATGGGCTTAATTGACTTTGCATAATACTAGTATTTCTATCAGAATGTCAATGAATTGAACCTGGGGGCACTAGAAAGAAACTGGTATAAGGCAAGTTGGTTTATAAGTTCAAATGAAATAACATCTAAGCTAAAGCTTCACCCCAAAGATCACCAAACTTAAATATTTGAGCTTCATTTGCAGTTTCTTTTTGGCTGTCATTTACATGTTCACATATCTCATCAATTCTTGGCTTTTGGGTACAATAGGTAATGGAAATTCTGCAATGGATGCAATCCTTGTAGCATTTCTGACCTGATCCTAAGTATTATTGTTATTTATTGTTATTTCTATAGTGCCGGAAACACCCCTGAAGCCCAGAAGTGGTGATGTCCAGAATCGGAACCTGGAGATCAATTCAATCCAATTGTTTCCTGCAGTACCTCTACAACAGGCCAAACCAAAACCTTGGATATGAATACCAACAGACTTTGCAGTGTTTGAGGATTGTGTCCAAATCTATTGCCCTAGTTTCCCTGTGTTCTGAATATGACCATAACACAGTGATCTCTTTAAATATTACTTTATTGTCTCAAGAGTTCTTTCATCTCCCAGACTTATTTCAGTCTGAATTGTCTAAAAAACATTGTAGGATCTTTTATCTATGCAATTTTTAAAAGCATGAATTAAATCTTATCATTAGTGGCCTTCATGGCAGTACAGTCTAAGCTAAAGCTGTTAAATAGAAAAGGACTCATTTTCTAAACAGGCCCCCATGGGGATTCTGTGTCTTCAGAACTGATGACTGATTAAATTAAATGAACCAGAGCTTAATACAAGTACTGTGTTTTAGCCTTGTTGTACAGAACTGATAAGAATATGCTTTAGCAGAATGGAGCAAATAGTTTACTGGATTTCAGTGGGATTATTTGTGGAGTTAGCTACTGCTCAGGGAAAGTAATTATGGCAGAATCAGCCTCACAATCATTTATTTGAAGATTTTTTTCCCTATTTTTCTTTCCTCAAATTAACTTTTTTTGGAATTATTCAGAATGATTTTGGCCTTTTTTTTTGGTCTCAATATTGTTCATGATCATTAGAGTGTAAGCATTCAGTGTTTGTAATTCCAGCTGTGTGGGTTAGTTTTCCTTGTACTCATAGTTCATGTAAAAGGTTTCTGCTTCCAGATTGGCTTGAATAACTCTTAAAATGTTACATTTGCAAAATTAAAATTCACTTTCTGTGGCTATTTCTCAGTATTTCCTTATTCACTGTTTCCCTGAATATTCCTGCCAGTAAATTAACTGTCTAGAAGAACACTTATGGAAATCAAACCCAGAAGTGATTGGAACACATTCTAAACAGGTACTTACAGTAAATCTCATTGTTTTCATGTGTAACTGAGCCTGTTTCCACAGTATATGATCGTGGTTTACTGTGCGGATAAGAACATTCACTGGCTTCCAGCTGTTCATGCCTGTAGTGAAGTGAACCAGCTTCTTATTGTCATTCTAGACAGTGGGTTTGTTTGTCAAACCCAACAGCTTAAACTTCCCTTAGGAATCAATTGCTAGCCAGGGAAAGTGGTAGAGCAGCAATTTAATGTGTTTTCTGAGGAAAGCAATGCTAAATAAGTGGGCAGATTAATTCTACATTTCCTACAATTTCCTAATGCTTTTAAGTATAGGCCCATGCAGAGTGCACTACAGTAATCTAAACTCAAAGTGACAAAAACATGAAGAACAAAAGTTGTCTTGGTAACAGCTGCAGCCTGGGTATTCAGGAGTATCTGGGGATCCAACAAGATGACAGAGATTACAAAACCTTCAAAGAAGTGGTGGGCACACCTCTCAGCTATGCAACCTCCAGCAGTTGTCCTGGTTGCTTCCTCCATCGCATAAGTATTATCTTGGTTTTATCTTGGTTGAATCTCATCTTATCCCATCCCTGGTTTATGACAGGCACCTAATCAGTTGCTCCACTGTGACTGAGATTGAAATATAGAGCATGATGGCATCAGCGTACTGAAGACCCCACAGTGAATGTTTCTTCATTAACACTGCTAACAGCACCAGAAGCATGGTAAGTAGGAGTGTGACAAGATGCAACCCTGTTGAGCCCTGTTTTACAGGAGCCTCTGCTTCGATGAGCAATCAGCCAGCACTATCAGCTGCAGTTTCCCTGAACAAAAGTTTTCCCAGAAACAAAAAAATTGAGCCAATTCAGAATTATTCTGCCTCTCCGACTATGCT
The DNA here is from genome assembly GCF_009764565.3 of Dermochelys coriacea. NCBI lineage: Eukaryota > Metazoa > Chordata > Testudines > Dermochelyidae > Dermochelys > Dermochelys coriacea. The sequence continues at coordinate 75,452,102 of NC_050073.1, forward strand.
CCATCAGCCTGTCACCCACACCTCATAGTAGAGTGTATTGAGCTGTAAGAGAATTAGCATGGGCACCTGACCATATTCCATTGCCAAGAGGAGAATATTGACCAACATCGTTAGTGCACTTTCCATATTATACTCAGGCCTAAAGCAAAAATCAACAGTGGTCAAAGAAACTTGTGATTGTATAATGTCTCCATCCAAGGAAGTGTTACAGATTTGATCTGCTCTCCCCTTACCACTACATCCTGCCATATACTGCATGCATAGGACTCATTTGCCAAACATAATGATTCGCAAGTATCATGTTGGAGATTGCACATTAGCTGGTAGGTGGGTGCAAGCCTAAAATCAACTGTGCAATTTATTCAGATAATTCTTATCTAGATTAGGGACATCAGCTAGGCTCATAAATTTCATACAAAACTATAAATCAGGCATCCAGATGTTAGTATCACAATATATTTTTCCCAGCAGGATGGGTATTAAGATATCCCACCCATCTAGTTGCATACTGCTACTCCACAACTGACTCTCCTGAGTATGTGGAAGTGCAGAGAGCTGTCATGTTGTTATTCCACTTCCCCTCCTTACAAAAGTGAGCTGAGGAGTGTTATCATCAACAGCATTGTCGACTGTAGCTCAAGGTATCATAGTATTATGATGCAAGTCATCTAAAAAGCAGTGTTCAACCAAAGTAGGTTAAGGTATTCAAATTATTTAATCTTCCCCTAGGTCTCTTAACATTACTGATGTCCAATTTAGAGTCTAATCTGTGGTCTTCCAGTTTTCTCATAATATTCCAATTTTGTTTGCTAAAATTTCACTAAGAAATGATATGTCCAGCTGGAAGAATGTAAACAAACCAGAATCTTTCCTGGGACTACAGGAAATGCATTTACAGTGTTAAGGAAAATCATAAGATGGAAGGAAGCTGGGTGCCCACATCCTCAACCATATGCTGCATGCTGTGCCCCTCTCTAGAAGCACAAACTAAGCAGAAAGCCAATTTAACTTGCTGGTAGGAGATTCCCCAATGACAGGGCAATCCCTGAATGGCATAGGGTTGCCATAGCCACCACTATGCCGCTATCACTGCAGTGTAAAGGGGCACCATTAGAGAACAAGGGCCATAACTGGAGCACTGCTACACTCCAGCAATCCCTAGCTACTAGAATGACCTCTAATGGGCTGTTGCAGTCAATGCAAGTTAGAGCATCCTTCAGGCTCTAAGTAGTTTGTTAGGAACAGGTTGGTGCCACATGACCTGAGAATTACAGAGCCACCTTTTCATCCTCCTTCCTGAGGTATATGGGGCACAGAAATCTGGAACAACCCCAGGACACAGTCTGGGAAACTTATCCTTGCCTGTCCTTGTCTTGAACAATCAGTTGTACCCATTTGTGCAAATGCCAGTTAAACTGTTTTAGAAAACTGTTAAACTGTTCAATCTATAATAATGTATTTTATGTATACTATTGAGTAGGCGCTGGATAAAGAAATTCTTTACCTAAATTTCCCCGTGTCTGTACAAACTTTGTCAGTTTACTCCTGTTCATTGTTTATTTCATGGTGTAAATGTGTATGGCACCTTTCAAAACACATAAAGACAGTTAAAAGCTCCTAACTTTTCCCACCTAAAGTTAGAGACAGAACTCCCATTGTTTTCTGTGGTGCAGTATCAGGCTCTAAATGTGAATCTACACCACAGAAGGCAATGGGAGTTTGGTCACTAATTTGAACTGGAAACTAATTTGAACCCTGTTGTAGCATCTATCCTGTATACTTCAGAATTGCATAAATGCCACTGAGACTGTCATTTAATCGCTTACTTTTCCATTCTAGAGAATTCTAGAGAGGCTTTGAGGAGGTTCTGAAAATAGCAGACCCAATCTGGACCTTCCTTAAAAAGTCAAACCAAATACAAAATTTTTTTAAAAATTTCAAATGAATGCATCCAAACTTTTGTATTTTCACTTTTACAAAACTTCTTAACTTGGTATCAAATGGGAGCCTAAAGCATCAAAATGACACAAGAAAGGCTATTATGGTCACTCAGAACCATCCCAAATCAGGAACTACAGTGTAGAAAACTACTTGGAAGGCAGAGCACAGGTTGCAGGAGGAAACAGTTTGGAGGAGGCACCAGGAACTCAGTCTGCATACACGTGGTTAGAAGCAGTTGAAGCATCTCTGTAAATAGTTGTCTTAATAAAGAGCCAGTTCAGTTTTACAAGCATGGAATCATTTCATGTTATTTATTACCCAGCACGTGGTACATGAAACATACAGGAAATCATGAGAGAATTTGATTATGCAAGATTTCCAGACAAATTTCTAAACTAAAGTGGTTCAACTAAGAACCTTATGGTCTGAATGGTTTTCCACAACAAACTGAACCTCAGAACCTTTGGAGTAGGTCAGAAAATTTAAACAAAAACAAACTTTTAAAGGAAAACAGCCTTTACAAAAAATATTCACAAATTGTTTCTTTTTGTTTTCTGACTAGTTGCTCTTTTGAGGTTCCCCCTTATTAGTGATGTAGTATGCTCTGCCATTAAAGACAGATAGCCAAGCAGGGTAGTAAAAAAGGCTGAAGTTCTCTCTTGTGCCTTCTTCATTTTGACAGTATATTCTTTGATTAAAGAAAAAGCAACCAGGACTGCAGTATTCTTTAAATATTCAACTTACTCTTCTTTTTGTACACATTGGAATAATGTCCTCTAAATTATATTTCCTCTCTTTATATTGGCAGAGCTCATGAATTTCATACATCAAAAGATCTCAGCAGCTTCCCTTGAGAATTTGTGATAGACTGTGGCATTCGAAGCCCATATTTCCATGGGAAATAATGGCCCTGATCATGGTAAAACATTTTATCAGTGTAGCATTATCTCAAGGTAGTAGCACTATTAATGCTTGTCACCACTGTATGTTTCCCATAATTTGGCTTGTTGGGTTTTTTTACTGCTGTTCAGCGGAGTACTGAATGCTTAAAAGTTTTATCATCCACACACAGCCCCAGATCTGGTTCCGAGATTTTTAATGCATAAATCATCCAGGTTGTCAGTACGTCACAGTCATACTTGGTTTTTGTCACTTTTTTTTAATCTCCTTACCAAAGACATACCTCTAGATAAAACTGCATAATCTCTCTTTATCTAGCCATGTTTCTGGTTTATTCAAGTAATTGGAACGGTTCTGAATTAAAATTGGAACTGTAATGAATTTGATAGTATCTGTTATCTCTAACTAAACTTATTCAGTAATAAGTATACTTTAGCCTGACCTCCCATTATTTCTCCTTTGTGCTACTCTGTTGGGGCAAAGATACCATCAGGCAGGCCAGCTGAGAATTCCCTTGGCATGAGGGGAGTATTGTAACAATAGCCAGTGGAAGAGAATGTGGTCAGATTATCTTTGTGCACCAGTCCCCATCTGCCACTCCAGCCTTGTAGGGGTTGTTACCAGCTGGTGTGACTAAGAGCCTTAGGATTGCTCTAAATTGCAGTAGGGGGCCATAACAGCCTTTAGCTGACCCAGGGATCAGGGAAGCACACAGGTGGTATAACGCTTTCCTGCCCCAGGTCTTTCATTGATAACAGCTCATATGGAAACTAGAACTGGGGACAGTGTCTATTAAAATTACCTTTTATTTTCCATTCTGTTTTTTTAAACAGCAAAATACAATGGGCCAGTTCCTCAGCTGCTGTGTATTGGTTTTCCCCCAAAGATGCTGTGCTGATTTACACCAACAGAAGATGAGGCCTATGTGTATTTCACATTCATGAAAATGTTTTGCATTTATCTCTGACATTTTCATCACAACATAAAGAAGTGTAACTAAAAGAAATTATGCAGCCACATGGAGGTGTTAGACTCTTATGGTGAATAAAAAGGGGATGTTAAAAGGAACTAAAAGGCAAAAGTTCAGATGAAGAACACAGGCCAAGAGTTAATGAGAATCAGATTGTAAAGTCTGGTTTCAATCAAATATAGACAAAATTGGCAAGATATTGTAGTAAGTGGTGATGTAATTGCTATGAGTAAAAAAATATCATCTATGTACTTAGTGTTATCCCTGTACTGTAGTCTGCCATTTCATATCTTTCAGCCTCCTCCTCTTCTCAAGAGCAAAATAAACAGTTTTCCTCTTGCTAACCGATACAAAGTCCTAGCCCCTTCTTTTAGATCATCCCACTCACTAAAATGGAGACATGAATTTCAGCCAGCTCTGGGGTGAAACCTCGCAACTGATTAATTGTGTAGGGCAACCCTACTCAGAAATTTGGGACAGGAAGTGAGGAAAATTCCAACTAAACTAAATAGGAAATATTAGGGAGAAATCACTAGAAGCCAGTCTCCCTGAAAAGAAGATGGAAAACCTTGGGGGAGGGGTGGTTTCCTATTGTGCATAGACTTAAAAAAATATAATAATGTAAGGAAGAAAATCTGTAATTTTAAAAGTCACTGTAATCCTTGTCTTCCCTCCCCCATTCATCCTTTCGCTTATTACACTTGCTGTTTCTATCTTAAAATAGAGTGTAAGTGCTTCAGAGTAGGGACCAAGTCTTCACACATAATTGTGTGAAGGGTTAGGGTTAGGGTTAGGGTTTAGGGTTAGGGTTAGGCCCTGATCCTGGACACTGCTGCTATTACAAATCATTAATTAAAATAATAAAGGCTCTCAGTCCCAACATAGAAACCAGGCTCAACCAGCTTATTTCTGTGAGAATGCCTACAGCATAATGTACAGGTCCTGCGACAGAGATTTCTCAGGGAAGGGTCCAGCTAACATTAGACTGTCGGCTTCATCTGAGTCTTGCCATATTTTGAAAATGTTGCAAGACTCACCTTCTCATGCAGGCATTTCCTAACCGATAATCTATTTTTAATTATTGTTCATGAGCCAAGTGTAAAGTTGATTCACAGTAAAATGCTCATTGTTGTCACATTAGGAGGTTCGCCCAAAGATCAAGGGAAGTGACAAAGCAACTAATCATTTAGTTAATCTTCATTACTTATTCAGTGCCCTATGATTGCATTCAGTATCACTCAGTGAGGAATACGCTCACTGTTAGACCACTGCTATTTCTGCCCTTTGTTTCTTCACCTGGTCCTCCTTTCCCTCACCCTTCACAGTCCTTGTGAATTTCCTCTGCTTCTCCCTCTGCATTTCCTTCCCTGCAGCTCCCCCACTCCTCAATGGGCTTCTCCCACCCCATTCCACAGTCCATCTGCTAAAATGATCGGCAAGCAAATAGAAAATATTGACAATGAAATGTCAACATTTGGCTTTCACATTTCAGTGAGATTCATAGGGAGACAGGGAGTTCACATCTCTGGATCACTGTCTGAGGCTATCTATAAATGCAGGCAGACATTACTACATTAGTTTACATTTGGTTCACACTGGAAGATTTTCTTCACAACCATTATTATTCTTTTTAAACAAAATGGACCATCTGAATATATCCAATGGGATGGCTGGAACTAGGCAGTGAGCCATAGTGTGACATCCTTGTCCTAATGAATGTGAGACTTCCCCAACTCTACTTAAACTGGACATTCTACTCCGTAGTTCTGTAGGATGAGTGAAGTTGGGGGAGCTACTCTCCCATTGGAGCAGTCCTTGTTCTAGAAAAAAAAGGGTTTCACCAGACACTGCAATGAAAGGTGCTTTAGAAATGTGAACAAATAAATAATAATAATAATAGTGAGCTGATTTCATAAGGAAGTAAGTGGAAGCTTGTATTTCTATCTCAGTGGGTTATTTTTCTGGGGACCAGTAAGGAATGTGAATATAGATTTAGTAATGGAAATGTTACTCAGTTAGAAGTAACTCATTCTGGCTGAATAACACCATGAACTTGTCTTGTGGTCAGGTTGAGGGACATATATGCTCAATTGCTTTTTTAAAAAATTCTTCTATAATGAGTTCTGAGTTTAGATAGCTGCACCTACTGCATGTAGTCTTAGCTCAGGAGGGGTGTATTTCTGTATTCTAGTTTTGTAAATCTCAAAGCATGCATTCCTCACTTTTTCCAAGTAAAGCAGGAACAAATCCAGTGGGAACAGCCTGATGCTTTTTGGTTTGTTTGTTTTGCATTTAACCAGTTGCCATTAGACACAAGGACCAAGAAATTTAGCAGGCATTGTGGCAGTCAAATCCCTTTCCATTTAGGCCTTCATAAAGTTGTTCCAGATGCACTTTTTTTTTTGGTGGGGGGGGGAAGGCGGAGGGAGACATGGAGTGAATTAAACACTTTAAAATTCTTCATCAGTCATTTTCTAAAATAAATTATACTGGTAAAACAGAAGAGAAGAGAGTAAAATAACCAAAATCCAGGGAACATAATATTTCAAATATGCATAATACTACAAAATACAAACCATTTCAAGTCTGTAGAAAAGCTAGTTATCAGAGAGAAAAAGTAATGTGTTGGAATAAATAAGTATGTATATTACATCAGCTTTGTGACATGCATTCCTTCATGTACCTTGCGGGCATGTTAAGAAAACAACTATTAATCATAAATAAGATATTAAATGAACTTCAGGGCAATCTCCTAATACTCCGTTACTGTGCTCCAGCCTGGTAATCATTTCTTTTTCTTTCCAGTATGTTTCCATAGACAATCTAAAATAAAAAGCCACAGTGTGCATGAAATGTATTTAAGGTACATGAAAGTAGTTGCACAGGATTATATACAGAAGAGAGAATTAATTCCCATCTCCTTCTACCAAAGCAGGTATGTCTCTAAATAATCGTTTAGTCCCACTATGATACCCAGTCAAAGAGATTTTCAAATTGAGTTAAAAATCCCTGTGCTATATAGTCTAGAGTAAATGATGTCTTAAGGCCATATCCCTTAACTTTAGATCTTCTTTAGACTCCTTTCTATTTGATGTCTTAGTTTTACTTATCCTTAGATAAAGGTCTATGTAGAAAGGCAGTTTCTTCATTACTTCGCCTTAGATCTTATGTAGAGGTACAACTTTATAACACCTACCTCTAAATCATACATTAGCATATTTTCATCAATGATAAGTGTAATGATACTTTTAAACATTTATTTTACTGTCTATAACATGATGAGCCTTACCATCTGCGATCAAGAGGAGACTGCATTACAAAAATGCGACATTAATGTCCTAGAATACTCTTCCTTTTTAAAAAACAAAAATAGTTCTCCAAACTGCAGACTAATATTTGCATGGAATCCCTCTTGAAAATTATTTTTGTGAGACAATATGTGGGGAAGTCAGAGAACGAAAAAGCATTTGTTTCTGATGCAAGCACTGAAGATGGTAAAATTTTGTCTTGGTCTGATCAGATACCTTGCTGGGTAGGTTTTCCCTTGTATTCATTTTATGCTATGTAGTAATTAGAGGATGACAAGTGGGAGCTATGTACATGGTCACTGGATGGGATTATTCCAATTATTCACTCTTGTGTAGTTTGTCAAATGCAAATACAGTCTATGGTGGCTGAAAGGATCAATACCACAAGTGGTGTTGTTTATTCATTCCTTTTCAATGAGTCCTGTGTCTTTCATAGGAAACCAGTAAGTTGGTTGATTACTTGATTTGATGAGAAATAAGGATGCTTCCCCAGCATGCCTCCACTGTTTTGTTACCCACATTGCATATTTTCCCCCTACTTTCTTTACACCGTTTCTCTGTCCTTTTCTCTTTTGTCAGTATGTTTTGGACTGTTTTGGAAATCAGTCATGCCCCTACAACTGTAAACCCTGTAGGTCAATCTACCTTTGTTCTCCTCTCTGCTCACCAACTACTTCCCACTTTCTTAATGGTGTTTCTTACTTTGCTCACCATTTCATCCTTTGAAACTCACACTATCAGTACATTTGGAGAAATGGAGCAGGTTTGTTGTTTCCAAGTCAAGAAACCAGTTGTGTCCTCAAGGATATTTTTTAATTTTTTTCTGCAAGTTTCCTCTCCATTTCCTCCACATTAAATGTGGGAGCTTATACAGAAGACAACACTGCAAACTAGGGCAGCAAACAATGTACACTTGTAGGACCAAACCATAACTCCCACGTTTTCCAGTTTTGCTTTTGATCTCTTGTCAGCTGAAAGACAGTGTACTTTAAACCATTGCACACTATCCTTCGCAATGATTCCTGTGCCCAGGCTCAGAACTCCATTGTAATCTATAACATCTCATGGCGAGGGTGGAGGTGATGGTATTCACCAGGTTAGCTTGTGTCTCTATGTCTCCCACTTCAGTGAAAAGTTGATAAATCTACTACCTTCTCCAAGGGTTAAATCAGCTGACTACTGGATTTCCCGTGCTGTACCAACACAGTGTGACTTCAATCACAGTTCTATTCACCACTGTCAGATGGGCCATGTATAATAAATCCTAGTACTTCTTGTACACCTTGGAGGAAGGAAAATTTACTATACTTACATTTTGTTTACCGATTTTTTTCTATTTAGACCTAGCTAATGCTCCTATGCTGATAATAATAGAATTTGATACATATTCAAGGAATTCACTTTTTCCTTTGCCTAATCTTCACATGAGAGATTAAAGGCATTTCTTTGAAACTACAAGAAAGAGAACATCATATTCAATATGTAAAGATCAGAGAAGTAAGCTACTATCATTTTGAAAAAAAAAGTAATTTGATTGCTCTAGTTTGTATTTGTCTCTACACAATTATCCAAACAATCGGTAACTTTATAAAATAGAATATCTTTACACAATACTTGAGTTTAGCAAAATCATTATTTTCATAGGAGAACTTCATTTTGTGGTTTAAAAGAAGTAAAGGTTTTAATATAGACCTCTGCTTTGAAACTGGATTGCCGTGTAGCTGGATTGAACAAAAATGTAATAAATCTATGTAATTTGCTCTGCCCTTGGAAGAATCACCCTCTACTGGAGGCAAAAGCTATTAAGTCTTTAAGCTCATACAGTCCTCACCATTTTTCATCAAAAGCCAACATATGGGCAGCACAATGCAGGAGGCTAGTTCCATGAACTATCATTGTGCATTGCTAACTGTGCTACTGAGTCCATCGATATTATTATGCATCTTCAAAAACATGATGACTTTGAAAACACTTTGGTTTCACAACAATGGAACAAAGATTCATATTTCATCTTTTTAAAAATATGTGCAGTTTCCATAAAGATTTTTTTTTCAGGTGTTATCTATTCTGAAAGATTTTTTTTTAAAGGGCTAATGATACATTCCTTTCTATCAATTTTCCATGTTATCTTTCAAGAATAAGCAGTCTCTTTTTAAATCAACAAGTACAAGTTCAAAAAACCAGTTAAAATTGCATATATTATTATGTAATTGCAGGTGCCATCTAATAATGATAGTGTAGCCGCAGTACCCGAGTAAAGATGGCTGACTTCCTTGTAGTCTTTGTATTCATGAAATAAATATTAGAACAACATCATGTAGATAAACAAGTGTGGGAAGGGGAAACTTGCTGTAAACCTATAGCAGTCAACATGGTGCAATGGCAGTTAAACAAAAACAAAATTGCAGAACCAGTGTATCAAGATCAGTAGGAGCCCAAGTTAGATGCAGTACAGTACAAGCCATATACAAATGGGTAGCAGCAAAGCAGCTCTGTATATCACTCATGAGGCAAAAGCAGTATAGCCTTTTCCTTTACAGTCATAGTGCCAAATCTTGACTATGAGCATATAGAAAACTACAGCTATACAAAGAATACATCAAATGTCCAGAGTAAAAAACAGTAAATCCTTAAGGTTCATTTTCTGTCATTCAATACAAACTGTAGCTGATAATTTGTCACAGAGTTATCAGCAATAAAACTATATAAATGCTGATGTCACATCCTTTGAAGTACACTCAGAGGCATCTAACATTTTATAGCTTACTTTTGATTATTTTAAAAATAAATATATATTATTCTTAATTTTACACTGGGAAGACTGATAAATACTATTAAAGGAAACATAATCTGCATTCCATTGCATTTTAGCTACTACCAAGAGGAGATTTGGGATTTGTTTTTTGTTTTTTCATTTTGGGTTTTTTTCCGTTTATTAAATCAAACAAAAACCCAGAAAACAAATGTCATGACTGCCTTGTAAACAATATATTTTATGGCAGAGTTTATCAATTCCTTTGGTAAGTAAAACAGATCCGAAAAGCTAGTCATACATACATTGACAAAGGCCACCCAGAGACAGCCTGCTTAGCGATTACTCTGAATTTTACATTCACCTAGGCAGGGCTCAACACTATCAATAACAACCAGTGGAAAATAGCTGAAATATACCCTGCAGCATCAGGCTTGATTAATGAAGTTCCTGACATGCCTTTGCACCTTCAAAACAACTGGCATGATCCAAGTGTGGGGCCTTGCTGTGATTCCTTTGAGGTCAATGGTGGATTAGGTTGTCAGTGGAGGTAACACATTGTCTCATGCCACGGGGAACATGAGGGATGAGACAACTGAGTTGGGATCATTATATATGCCATCCATCTTGGTTTGGGTCATATGCTCCCAGTCCACTTGAGAGACCTCTGACTGAAGTGTTGTTCACTTTGACCTTTTTGTACTCTTTAACCATACTAGTTTCCAGAACGAATTGAGAAAAAGAAAGGAATATTGTAGGGTGTAACAGCCCAACTGGAATTGTGTCTACTTATACCAGGACTGAATTTAGTCCCATGACTTTTACCATTCAAAAATGTTTCCTGGATTTTAAGAATTTTAATTACTGTAATTTATAATATTTAGATTGGAAAAATAATAAAGTGGGTCAAACTCATTCCACGTGTATCTGCATACAAGTTGGAGGAGTGACACAAGGTGAGGATTTGGCCCAGTTTCTTTGGACTCTACACTGCAGACTTCCAAAACTAGGAAAGCCCCTAAAGCTGATTATCTCCCTGGGCTTCTAACTGAGGACTAAGAAGCTGGAAATATTTTTATATTGATTATTACCCTAAGTCAGGAAACAGATTTATAAAATCCTTTTACAAAATGACAACTTCTGCAGCAGATTACAAATCATGCCAATACATCAGGAATGAAATGTTTTGATTTATGAATCATTACTTTGCCTTAGAATGTATATTAAGGGAGAATTAAAAATAGACAGACGTTTTACAGAATTCCAGTGTTTAGAATGAACATTTTAAAATAAATTCTACTTTGTGTTTATGGCTGGGCTTTTCAAAGTGCCTAAGGTAGTTTGATGCCCAGCTCTAACTGAATTTCTGAGGAATCAGACACCTCACTCCCCTACGTCCCTTTCAAAATTGCAGTTTATGTAGCACCTTGCACCCACAGATCTCAAAACACTCTAGAAGTTTTAGTTAATTGCACACTTGTGAGACAGACAAGTATTGTGGCACCTATTTTATGGATAAACTTAGGTATCGTAAGATTATGGACAAAGTATTTAAAATACTTTGAAATTAAATAGCTGTTTGGCCACTCATTTAGGCACTCAAGTAAGAGATGGCTAGGTGTTACCAAAGCTGGAATATTGGCGCACCCAAGCTATGAACCCTATGGAAACAACACCCACTGTTGGCAGGCTTGGGAAGTTCTCTCAGGGAACAGAATGCCCAAACAACATTTTCACAAGGATCCACAGGTATACAAGGTCTCCTCTGAGGGCTCAGAAGTTAGCTGGGACAGAGGCATGACTAAGCTTAAGAGTGCAATTGTGCTGAGGCAGGAGCCCCTCATTGGACCATGTGCAACCCATGCAGCCCTAAACAATGTGCAAAACAGGCACAAAGAGACCATGTTCACAATTACAAAGGGCAGCAGTTCAGTCCACTTAAGGAAAGGCCATGTGCCACCAATTCCACTCTTAAATTGAAAGAAACCTGCCCATAAGTGAAAAAGGTCAAAAATGTATGGTTATGGTGCAAAGACTTAGGCAGCTTGTAAACAGAACACTCACAGGGAATGTCAAGACATGGGAGGCCTTCGTGTTTGCTAATTTCTGTGCCACCAGTGACTGAGCACAGGATAAACTCTGTCCAGCATCCACTTGTCACATGGGTATACTTTACATTCTCCCTCCCGCCACCACCATCTTGGCTCTGGAGACAGATGTTCATCTCCAGTGTAATGTCTTAATAGTTTTCATTGCTTTTGCTCTGAACACCTCTCCTGTTTGAGCTTTAATTGAATTGTGACTGTTCTTGCTGGATTAAAGAGGAGGCTAGAGTTTAACTTCTTAGGGCACTGGCATGGTCCAGACAAGGAGGTAAAGGTGTGTCTTTAGAGGTGGGGCCTTGGTTGGCTTTCTGCCATACCTTAATCCTCATGGCAGCCAAGAGTCAATTTGGTCCCCTGTAAAAGGCAAAGAAGCCCAGAACTACTTGCCTTGGCTGAAATAGTCCTTCTATCCCCCCAGTCCCCGCAGTGACGACCTGCCAGCCTAGGCTCATCAGAAGCCGCATACTCTGTTCCACCCCTGACATGCCACTATACCAGAAGGGCCAGGAGCAGCTGGCATAGAGCTGGCTATACTGACTCTATACAACTTGGGTATTCCTGTATACAGGGGGAATTTCCCACTAGCTCTTTCATCCTTTTTTGTGCTACCAGAATGCAAAGGGGAAAAGGGGTTTAGGATCTAAGCTAATAAGTGCAGGTTGAGTGTAGCTGTTCATTTAAGACTTTAAAATTCACTTTAAAACTTTAGTCAATCTGTTCCTTGTGGATCACTAATATGAATCCCTATTTTATTTATTTAATCTCATTTCTATGAATATAATATATATCCCTCTAGATACAACATCCATTCTCACAAATTTTGATAGAAATTATGGTTTTTTTGCAAAATTAGCCTAAGGGAACATGATACATAAGCAAAATATCAGGTTGTTTGTGTGTGTACCAAAATGTAGACGCAGATATATCTGTGTGTTTTTTCTTCTCATTAGGATAATAAAATTATTTGTCTGTAGCCCTCTCTCCACTGCCCACTGCTCTCTGTCAGCTTGCAGCACAATATGAGCACTACTAGAACAATTTTAACTAACTCAAAAGCATGTCCCTAGGCTGCTAGTTGACTTTCCTTGCTCCCATTCTGAATTTAGGAGTCTGATCTTGTAGTCACTGATCTTCATAATAATTGGAGGGAATAAATTTACGGTATTGTGTGATTCTGTATAGTGTGACTTAAAGTTTGACTAGTGATATATGGCTGCAGTGGAAACTGTGTATCAGTTGACTGATGGTCACTACGATGTGGCCCTTGGGCCAAATGAAATGTACATTGTTATATAATGTGGCCTTTTAGCTAGCCCGTATTTAATATTGTGGTACATCTGCTGGATGAAGATAGAGCATTGGATACTGGGGTATTAATTAATAATAATTATTATATGTAGTTTTTGAGGGCTGTGCCTCCACATTAAAAATGAGGACATTGACAGGTTGCTCCGTTTTATGCAAACTAAGTGCAACCTTCACTTCTGGAAATTTGAAAAAAAATGGTAAGCTGTAATAATAGATATTGGATGAGATACATCATTTTCCAGATAGTTTGGTATGATCTTACACCAGTAATGTACTGTATTGTAATGATATACCTACCTGCTTTGGAATTAGGTTTTGGTTTAGGATCTGTTCATCAGATAGGTCAGAAGATTAACAAATGGCTAGAGAACACATTTCTCCACTCATTTGGAATAAAGGAGAGAAATTCTCCTTGGAACTGGTTCTTTTTCTCTGTTCCATCTGGGCAATGACTTCACTAAGAGATGGTTGTTGCTATTCTCTACACCTTTTTTGAAGGACACTTATTCTGATTTATTAGGCAAATTAATTTGCCATATGCAAGTGCAGAAGTTAATTCTTATTTTTTAAGATAATCATTTCTGCAGGCCAGAGCAGCAGCAACCTGTTCTCTTAATGAAGGTGAAGAAGATTGGGCCAATTAGCCAGTTCAGTGTTTGGGACTTGAAACCTTGAATAATCAATGCACATCTATGATCACTTGGCTCTCTACATTTCAATTTGTTAGATTTTCATTTGTCATTCTTTCCACTTGTGAATTGACAAGCTGGTTGAACTAGACTGCAAGTGTACATCAAAGCTGGATTTTAGATAAGCAGCATGCATAATTTAGCAAATGCCATCATTTTCATAGAATATCAGGGGTGGAAGGAACCTCAGGAGATCATCTAGTCCAACCACCTGCTCAAAGCAGGACCAATCCCCAATATCTGTCCCAGATCCCTAAATGGCCCCTTCAAGGATTGAACTCACAACCCTGGGTTTACCAGACCAATGCTCAAACCACTGAGCTATCCCTCTCCCTCATAGGAAGTCTTTTTCCGCAACCATAAAGCCAACTCACTGACAACAGTCTCTTGTACCTATTGCCACAAGAGATTGTTAAATAACAGGGATGCACACAAACTAAAAACACAGATCTGAACACCCTCAAACATATGAGTGTATGAGTGGGAATGGGGGAGCTGGGTCAGAATCTGAACCAAAGGCCTGGATGCAATCACTGTCCCAGCTTTGGGAAATGGAAAATCAAGATCTGAACACTGTGGGCTGGGTTCCTCTCTACTGAACAGGCCTTTTATTCCAACTTTCCAGTGAGCTTTCTCCATAGGAAAGTGAAAGGGGGAAAATAGCTAGAGTTTTATAATATCTAAACCTTTTCTTCACGAAGTCTGTGTTGTTGTACGTGCATGTGACATGTTTTTGGAAACAGCAGGGTGTAAGATGAGTTTCCAGACTCCAGCAGAGCTGCTTTTGAGGAGCACAATTCCAACAAGGAGCCTTTCTATATTAACTGGCTAGAAGGATCATTCAAGACCTCTGCACAGTTTGCATCTGTGGGTGACCAGCTGAGAGATTAATAAAGTAATCTGAAATAGAAAATTAAAAACCATGGGGATAACATTGTGTGGGTCTCATAGGTAACTTTCCTACATAAAGAAAGACCTTGGCATGATCTTCTTGAAGATGCTGGTTTCTAGGCAGCAGCTCAAGTTTTCCTTTAGATGCCAATCTCTGTCCACCTATGAGTCTTCCATTTCTCCCTCCTTGTAAAACTGATACAAGTAATGCTATTGCTACAAGAAGAATTTAAGCATTGCTGACTTGCTGTTCCAAATTGCTCTAGTTACAAATTATGAGTATGATAATAACAACACTTTGTTCTGATTTCCAGAGGTGGAAAAATCTGATTATCTCATTTGGGGGTTAGCCATCCTTACCTGCACTGTCCAATACCAGCACAGCTTCTTTCTCTTCCCCTACACCAGTATTGCTAGCACTGTCATGCACGTATTGTTTGTACCAGTTTCTGCTGCACTAATGCTTCCTGTGCACACTGAAAAAATACTATAGTATCTCAGATTAAACAGTTTCTTGATTTGTGGAATTCTTATTATGTAACAAAGGGAGTTACTGTTTGAGCAGCTCTTTGTATATACAATATAAAGTGATAAATATGTGATCAGTATTATTTATTATTTTTACTGTCCTTCAGATAGAAGAGAATCAGAATCCACATTTAACAGCCAGAAATTTCCTTTCCTATACTGGGGAGCAAGGGTATGAGGAGTTCCTATAATCCTCTGCACAGGCTTACTGCATCAACAGAACCTGCTCAGTGAGGCAGGAGAGCAGCTGACATTGGGTTGATACTTTCCTTCCTACACAGGAGGATGTGGAGTGGAAAAGCAGGGGTGGGGAAGAGGCAGAAACTTGGTTCTGCCCACCTTCCCCCAATGCTACCACAACTGACTTGAGGCAGAGCTGTGCTTGAGGGAGTGCTGCCACAGCTTATTTCCCACATGGAGTAACGTGGGAACAGGAGTGAGTTATGAGTCTCAGACTCATAATTTGGTCCTTGTTTTACTCCTGGAACAGCACAGCTGATCTCTACCCCTTACTTGAGCTTGGCTGCATTGCAATCATTGCGGTGATTGCAATCTCTATTATTTTGGGTTGAATTGGCACTAATCCAACCCAAAATAATAGAGATTGCAATGACATTTCAGAAATTTTTCTCTTAAAATAGATAATTTCATAAGCAATAGTATGTGAAATCATATCAGAGAGAGTTTATATTGTATTATCAGGTCTTTGGGGCATGTGTTTTTAAAATGGCACCCTGACCTGGTTGAGCCTTCTAGATACTACAAAAGTATGAACAAGCTTAGTGTATTTTGCGCTTTAGCCTGACACAATGGTGTCCAAATAACTAGATTTACTAACTATATGGTATAGTATATGGTATACTAACTATATATTTACTAACTATATGCAAAGCCTATCTATGTAAGTACGCACTAATGCTCTAGCAGGGTTCTGATGACTTCTGAAACATAGATGACAGTGAGGGCCACTAGCTGGTTCACATACTATTGAAATGGATCCTACCTAATTCCTAATCACTCTAATAATAAATAATTTTAATAATGGTATATTATCCCAAATATCAATGTAAGCATGTTTTTATTTGTTTCAGATACTAAAATCAAATTTATCAAGACATTCTAAAATATGGCACCACTGAAACATTTTGGAAAGATTTTAAAAGAGATTATAGCACTGAATATTTCCTAGTCTTATTAACTAAAATACCATAAGTGGCACAGGTAATAGTAACATGTCTAAATATGTTTCTTTCAGATTACTTAAAGCAGGGCCCAGATCAAAACTTTGGATGTCAAAACCCCAAACTTTGAAGTGCTTGGAATTTGGACTCTAATTTTGCAACCTGGGTCTAGCTCTCATGTTAAATAATCACATTTTTGAACCAGATCACATCATTCCAGAGCACCTTTGCAGACCCAGCTGCTTTAAAATGAAAGCATTAGATGGCCAGTAGTGTTTATAGAGCTCGTTGTTTTCCAGCAACATTTAAAATGATTACATTTATGTGAAATATGAGTGAAAAAAATTATTGTAGTTGACAACTTAGAGACTCAGGGAAACAAAAAATTATAATTATTGTTGTAATTATATACAATGATATGCAGACTATTACCTTAATATTCAACTCTCACTGTGTGAATGGGGCAGCATACCTTGCCACCTTTGGGACAGATGGGCTTTCAGCTTGAATGGGCCATTTATTTTGGCATTGTGAGTATCACGACCTTTTCTTCTCACCAGAATGCTGTAGCACAATCTCCTTGAGAACATGACATTACAGAAAGGATAATTTGTCTAGTCCCAAAGGGAACTTTTCAAACACTATTAAAAAAATCTGCTGGAGGGATAAGGAGACATAATGAGGCAGGAAGGCAAATGAAGCTCAGCCCACACACTACAGCATGTTTGATTTAGAAAGTGAAATTTCACCTTCCCTGTCCCGCTCCCATGAAAATTATGTGATCTTTTACTTCCCCTGCTTGAATGCAAGGGGATTCAGTTTCTTCACAATAAAACAACAGTTTCCTTTTGGGGATCACGAATTATAATAGTTATGTATCATTTATACTGGAGTCCAAAGATTTCAATCAGGATCAGGGCCCATTGTGCTGGGTGCAAACACAGAGGAAGACACTGGACTCTTCCCAAAGAGCTTATCTAACCCAATCATTTTGTGAAGCTAAAAGAATAAGTACAATTACAGGTGTAATTAATGTGGGCCACATGCTGTTCTACATGGTTTCTTTTCTGTGTAGGGGCTAGATCATACAATGGGACATTGGGACACTCATAAGAAGTAAGAGTATCCGTATGGCTGCTGGAGCTAATATTTGCATGGCTCCGTCATCTAGTCAATCCTCATTGTCAGGTACACTAAATAAATCCTGAGCTATATCAGCCACACAAAGAGTGAGCCAGCAGTAGCGGCAGGCAGGTTTATACTCACAAGTGTGCCCAGCTCCTGAGCATTCCACACACAATAACTGCTTCGTAGTTCTTCATGCTTAGGTCCACTTCCAAAAGCAGATAGCCTAGACCAGTGGTTCTCAAACTTTTGTACTGGTGACCCCTTTCATGCAACAAACCTATGAGTGCAAGTCCCCCTTATAAATTAAAAACACTTTTTTAATATTTAACAAAATTATAAATGCTGGAGCCAAAGTGGAGTTTGGAGGTGGAGGCTGACAACTCGCAACCCCCCATGTAATAACCTTGTGACCCCATGAGGGATCACGACCTCCAGTTTGAGAACTCCTGGCCTAGACTGAGGAGAGGGGCTTTGGCAGGGGCCAGGTGGCAGTAGGGGGACATACAGTTGAGCCACTGTTCTCACCTTTGCAGATCTGAGGTGTTATGGCAGAACCAAATCTATGTTCAATGGATGCCCAGACCAAACAAAACAAAACCACTCCTCAGGGCTTTCAATGAATTTACAGCTGGGGGCTTTTCCCCCAACCAAATGCATGAAACCAGCAAAGTCTCTGGACACATTTCTTTCATGTAACTGAAATGTTTGCAAACTCCAAGCAAGCAATATAAAATAATCTCTCCTAGCTGGGATATAGCTCAACATTACTTGACTCTGCTCCTCTGAGGGGCACCAGTGAGGCAAGGTTGTGACGGGGTCCTTGGACAGTCTGCAGGCAAAACTGAATAATACAATCGGCTCCTCATAGCCACTCCTAGTACACAACTTGCCATCCTCTACATCACTTGATGGCAGCTAGCTTATAAAGTGCTTCGAGATCCTAATGACATTTGCTACAGAAGTAGCAGTAGTCACAACACTTCAACTGTGGCTGCAGCATGATAGGATCTAAAAAAGTTCTGGAGAGATAACATTATAGACGGTGCAGAGCAGCCTTCTCCTAAAAATTATTTAGGCAAAGAATGTTCTGTTTTTCTTGCTCTTCAACTCCCACTACATTAGGGCTCACTTATTCTGGCACTATCAAGTCACAGTAACTATTGACCTTCATCTAATGACTAGAAACAGGTAATCAAAGAGTGAATTGTTTTATCTTTTGACCTCCACCAGCAGCCACACAACCTCCTTTTCTAGGTTTTCAGCTTTTCCATAAAATATTTGGGCAGGTCGGGTTTCTTTCGTTCTCTCCATGACCAGCTTCAAGGCCAGTTGCAGGAATTATAGAGAAGCTAAAGCTTTATCTTTTTTGCAGATGGGGACTAAAGAAAAGCAGAATGACTCTTGTTATTTCACACAATTAACAAAGGCAGCTGCAGAAAACAACATACAGTCTAACGTTAAATCAGAGTTTTACCGCACAATTCTGGCGTGTGAGTGTACCTGAGCTGATAGGAGCCCCACATTCTCCAGAGATAGGCTCAAACTGTGACTGTTTCTTCCTCCCAAGGAGAAGAGGAGGTGGGAAAGTTCCTGGCTGTTGGGGTCTCAGATGCTGCCTAGTAGTTGGGCAAGGCATGGCAGAGCACTGATTAGCACTTCTACCTCCTGTTTGCTGCTGTCAGCAGTGGTAAGAGAAGACTGAGAAATAGCCAGTTAATTATTCAGATAGCACAACTATGCCCTGAAAATAACTGCCTTAGAAACTATGGCTGATATTTATATTGTTTGGCATATTTATTATTGCATTCCCTAATCCCTAGTTGACAGCATATCAGATTCACAGCTGTGAGTCAGATTTTGAAACTGGAGTTAGTAGTGCTAGATAATATTATGGTGAATAACAACATTTGTATTAAGTATTTGAACCTACTGAAATAAGGTTAAAACAATTCAGAGCATACATGAATTACCATTAGAACCCCTATGTACAGCAATTTTCCCCCTCTGTACAATTCACTATTTTCCATGGACCTGATTCAGTTCTCACTGAAATCTAATCCATTCACTTCAGTGGGATTTGGATCTGGTACTAGGTGCATTAGATTGGTAATGGTTCTGTGGTGGTAGCGGTGCCTTCCTTGGGCACCTCAGATATTGATCTCTGCCAGAGACTAGATACCTGACCAGATGGACCAAGGGTCAGTTTATCTAACATATCTATTGAAGCATTCACACTCTCTTGCTGTCTGGGGCATGGACCATGAGTTTCTGGGTGTTTGTAGGTTTCAGAGTAGGAACCGTATTAGTCTGTATCCGCAAAAAGAACAGGAGTACTTGTGACACCTTAGAGACTAACAAATTTCTTAGAGCATAAGCTTTCGTGGGCTACAGCCCACTTCATCAGATAAATAGAATGTATATATAGATATCTAATCTATATGTCTATATCTATCTATCTATATATATCTATATCTTCTTACTATATGTTCCATTCTATGCATCCGATGAAGTGGGCTGTAGCCCACAAAAACTTATGCTCTAATAAATTTGTTAGTCTCTAAGGTGCCACAAGTACTCCTGTTCTTTTTGGGTGTTTGTAGTGTGTCTAGTTCAGCAAGGTCACTATCCCAATTGGGATTTTGTCTACTATTGCAATACAAACAAACAGTAATGATTTCTGGGCCCCAACACTGTGAGATGAATGCATTATGAGCACCCTCAATATCCACCAAAGACAACAGAAATGGAGGGCATTCTGCACCTTCCAGACAGCACTCAGTACTTAACAGGATCAGACCCCAGAATTTTGTATAGCCTGACTGCAAACAGCATATCTCTTGTAGCAATGCCTGGGGTAAGTTCTACCCAAGAGAACAGCAAAGGACAACACCATTATAGCTTGAGATATAGTTCAGGATATTCCTGTAAACTGCCTCCAAAGATTTCCAGAAAGGCTCACAATTCAGGTGCTATATTTTAGCTAAAAATCCAGCCTTCTAAAGGGTGGGAGAGGATAAGGATAATTGAAAAAAAGATCAGCCAGCCATAAAGTTAAATAAAATGTTGCTGTAAAGAACATAAGGCAGAAAGGTTGAAATTTAGAAACCATCATTCCCATTATTGAGGTGAAGAATAAATGTTTTATCCAGCAGAGACTGAAAGAAACATTTCTCGAATAGGCAGTTTGTCATAAGGCTAAATAAAACCAGCTCAACTAGGAGTTTACCTGGTTTTTGTTTTTTGTTTTAAGGAAAGTGTTTTCAGTAGTTTCTAAGAGCTTTTATTTCCTAACCTATTTTTTCTCTATTTACCTATGTGAGCTCCCAAGTGTTCATTGCAGAATTTGCAAGTGGTATTTCTCATTTTTCTCTTTCTAAAATGAAGACAGCTATCCGCAAAACCTGATCTTCCAACTGTTAAAGAGCAAAGAACTCTCCATCTGCTTAGATGGCTCTGTTGGGCTGTTGCAGTCTCCATTTAGTTTGTCCTCCCAAAGTCAGGAGCATGATTATTCCATAATTCTCTCACCTGATTAATTCTTAACTATGAACATAATTACACTCTCCAGAAGGTAAATCACTCTTATAAATCAGTTGCTGCTGACAGTTCACTCTTCTGCACTCTAGCACACTGCAGCAAAGTCAGTCTGGGATTATAGAAAAGGGAGATGTTTATTAAAGCATACAGCACTTACAGAAGGGCTATTCATTAAGGAATGATAGGGTAACACAATATTTCAAGCAAAACAAAAGAACAAAGGCAGAGGAAGGAACTTGTAAATCCTTCACTTACAACAGAAATTTTTCCTATGATTAGACTTAATAAAAGAATGAAAGACTTGCAGACTAGTCTCAGTAACTCTGCAATGAACTCCATGCCCTACTAGCTAGCTGTAAAGAACAACCCACTCAACACTTCTGAGCAATACTCTGCTGTAATCTTGCTAGGTTCATTTTTCCAGGGTGATCTGGTTGGTGTCTGTTGGGGTGGCTTTGAAGAAAAAGCCTATCAAAAATATTCTAATATGAGACATCTCTCTCTCTCTCTCACACACACACACACACACACACACACACACAGGTGTGAGTAAATGTAAAGATCTATGTGCCTGGGATCTATGGATCTTCTGAAATAAAGCATCATACAAGCTCAAGATCAGGCTAGGGAATCTATCATAGTGAAGGAGATCAAGGAGGAATTTAGCTCTGAACTGTGATGAAAGAGAACATTTTAAATGTAAGGCATCAGACAAGATGAGAAGCTGTCACTGCCTCATTTCACATTCTAGGGTCATGAATTAAGAGTTTTTGTGCCTTAATTCACCCATCTCAAAAGAGCAATTGCCATGGCA
Source organism: Dermochelys coriacea (assembly GCF_009764565.3). NCBI lineage: Eukaryota > Metazoa > Chordata > Testudines > Dermochelyidae > Dermochelys > Dermochelys coriacea. The sequence goes on from NC_050073.1 coordinate 75,474,154, forward strand.
GAACAGATTAATGGTCCATATATCCAATGTCCTGTCTCTGGCAGAGATCGGTACCAGATTCTTCAGAGGAAGGTAAACAAAACCCGGAATGTAGCTGCATAATTGTGCAATACTATTTTCGGGGTATGAGAGGGTTTCTTCCTGACTCCAGCTATAAATTAATGTATGCCCTGAAGCAAGAGGATTGATAGCCCTTTTTAACTGAGATCCTTAACTGTAGATAATAACTGCAGGTGCTGCTCCTTTTCACATACAGTAAGGGTATATTTTTGATGAATTTTTTTTGGTAAAATATTCTGCCTTTTTTTTCAAACACCTCTAGTTCAGAGTTGAGGTTTTGGTTTAAAAAAACAATGGATTTACCTTATCAGGCCTCCTGGAAAATCCTGGGGAAAGAAACTGGAGTTTCAAGAATAATAGGCTAATGTGTTTAACCCTCTGATACTATGATATCTCATTCCATGTGTCTAAGGCTCCGGATCTTAGTGTATGGTTGGTAGGCTATTGCCACTCTCTGCAGCAACATCTCTTTGAAAGCATACCATCATTATCTTACACATTTGTCCCATTACACATTCAACAGCTCCTTGCCCTAGGGTTTAATGTGGGATGGTGAGAAACCAAAGGTAGCACAACTTCTGAGGGAGACAACCTGCCATAAGGGATTTAAGTTTCTGAGGCATCTAATGGAGGACACTACACAGATGTTCCAGTCTTTCTCAGATGACCTGAGATCCCAATGATTTGCAGGTTTGGAGGACAATGATCTGTGTCCAACCAGTAGAGGAACACCCCTTGATAGATTGTTGTACAGACAATGCACACACTGAAACTCATAGAGATTTCTTGTCCTTCCACAGGAGACATGAACTGATCCAAGTGTCCAGTCCTTCCTGACTATGCTTAAATATTTGTTTCCACAACGTCCTGTATCAGTGAGTTCCAAGTTGGTTATATATTATGTAGAATGTATTCAGTACCAGTTATTTAAAATATTTTCTATTTTACTTTCTCTGAGTGTCCACATTTTACTTTTATTATAGAGATGCCAGAAAAGAATGTCTGATAAGCCTCTCCGTTCCATTCATTATTTTATATACTGTACCTCTTATCATATTTCCATTTCCACTTATCCTTAGGAATGCCTCTAACTATTTTTGTTGCCTTTCCCTGGGCCCTTTGTACTTCCACAGTATCCTTAGTGAAATGAAAAATTACCACGAGATAATGGAACCTCTGACAAGTATATTTCTAAATAATTGGGCCAAATTCATCCCTGAACTCAAAGTACCCCACACTGAGGATGAATATAAGGCACAAATAATAAATGTGATGGTCAAATACCACAATCTCAGAATGAGGATGATGTTTATAAGTATTTGAAAAGTAAATGTAGTATAAAAGGTGAGAACTCGATATTTCAGTACAGTTCTATAATTAAAGGAGAGAAATTTCAAAGGATTAAATTTCCTTTAAAATTCCATATTCAGAGATTAAAATTTTCAGGTCTTATTTTCCACTCTCTTACACAAATTTTACAGTTATATACTTCTATTCAAGTCATTGGCAGTACACAGAAGCTGAACTGGTCTAACAGAGTGCAGAAGCAGCCGCTCCATAAGTATGTGTATAGTTTCCATTGATCTTAATGAGCTTCCATATGGACCTGACACCTCCTTGCTGCCAAATGCTTTTATAAGATTATTTTTATGCTGTGTGCTTTAGTCATATATATTTATTTATATGCTTGGAGACTTCTTCATGTATATTTTTAAGATCACCTTCTATTAAGCACAGATGCTCTCTGTTCTTTAGAATGCCTCAAATTAAAAATACTGTTAACAGGTATTCCTGAAAACATCTCTATGGCAATGCTTCTCAGCCTTGCTTCTGTCCTACATCACTACTGCAATCTCCTCCTATGCTTCTTGATTATAGTCAGGAGCTCATGATGGTGAGCATTGTTTTGGACTCCAAACTGCTGAAGTCCAGATCCAAACCCACTGAAGTCTACGGAAAGATAGCCGCTACTGCAATGGGCTTTGGATTAGACCCTTACAGAGTACATGGTACCTTTTAAAATTATTTGATTGTGTAACACTGTGTATGGGGCATTTGGATCATTATAGAGATTGGACTCAAAGTCCATAGAACCCTTCAACAGTGATATTCAGATTAGAGCTGGTCAGAATTTCCCAACATTTAATTTTTTTTTTAAGAAGGTGGGTGTGGGGGGAAATGGATAAAATTTTTGCGAAATGTTTTTCCCCTTTTTTCAAATAGTTCTAATTCTATTTTGTGTCATGGAAACCAATGGGTTTGCTTTGCAATTAATCAATATAACATTTTAAAATTACCCTTTCTCCTCTTCCTCAAATTATTTTATAACTAAATAACACAAAATCTTTTGGTTTGCCAGAGACCCTTACCCACAAACAAAGCTATGGGCTGCTGCTCCGCTCCACACTTGAACCCCCTCCTTGGAGTTCCCCTCTATTTCTCACTATGTTTCCTTTGGCTAAGAGATGTATTCTTTCCACAGCATTAGTGAGGTTGGTCAATAAGATGCCCATATAAACCAACTTCTGTCAACACAGCAATCTTCTAAAAGTGAGTCACACAAATGTATCAACTTTCTAAGCTTCAATATCTTTGCATGTCCAAGAGCAGTGATAGCCGATTGTTTAGAGGATCCTACAGTTCCATGTACATGATGATGATCATGGTGATGGTCATGATGATTTAGAGCTTGTCAAAAATTTTCATTCAAAACTTTTTTTGATGAGAAATGGCCTTTTTCAAATAATTTTTTAACAGAAAATTGTCATTATTTTGAACTTATCCAATTTTGAAAACCCAAAATGTTTTCAGTTGTCCCCCTTTCTCTGATTTATTTATTTTTTTTATATTATTTTTTTTCACCTTCTCCTCCCTCTTTTTCCCTTTTGCCACTGAAAAGGGGTTGGGGGATGGGGAGGTAGTACAGTAGCACAGAGAGGTGCCAGTGCTCATATACCAAATATACTTCTGACACAGCTGGTAATTTAGGATTCCAAATGCAAACTCTTGAAATTAACAAATGCCTGAAACTTGCCTAACTTTATCCACTCATATGGGACTCTTCCATCTGCTCTCCTATTAGGAAGGACATTTATCTAGTGGGACTTAGGAGTCAGAAGCACATCTGTGGGAAATTCAGCACTTTTGATATGCAAGGTTTTATATCCATAGATATTTGGTTTAGATTAACATGGACCCAGAATTAAGTATTATCTAACCCCCCCACACACACTTAATTTCTCATGAAAATGCAAAATTAAAAAACAAAAACAAAAAAACAGAGCCAAACTTTTCCAAAGTTTGAAGTTGTTTGGATCCAGGGTTTTGTTTCTTCACCATATACATAGAATGACACACCCATGAAATTCAGATCTGGATCCAAACTTTCTCAAAATATTGGGGTGCCCAAGTCCAGGGTTCTATTCAGACCCATCTCTAATTAGAATAGACATGGAGGTGAGCAACTCCCTGAGGCCACGTATAATATTGCGGACTGCAGCAACTTCAATCATATTTTGTAAACCATACCTGACTTATTTTAAGGTCCTATAGTACCATATGTGTGCCACTTTCTTGACAGATGGATATTGATATTTGTTCTCATCTGCATGAACAATAGTTGAAGCATATGCAAAACTCTTAATGACATTAAAGCTTTGTCAATTAAGAGCATGTTCAAGCATCTGATATAATACTTGATAGTATGTTTCACAAGTTCCATTTTGAATTTTACATAATAGTTTTTACTATATTGTTTGCTGAGCTAGTGTAACTAAAACAGAACTATAACAAGAGACATTGTTTAAAAATCTTTTATCATTTTATTACCTGGAAAAGTTAATGACTAAAAAAATCAGTAAAGTCACTGAAAAGTGAAGGGAAAATAAAAGAAAAATTAGACATTAAATTGAAGTATATATGTATATATTCAAGAGGAAAGATAAAGCTGCATATTTGCATTTTACCACTTCCCTCCTCAAGCTAAATGACTTGCTGCCAAGTTTTATTCTCAGACTTCACAAAGAAAGAGTGCCTCTCAGCGAACATATGGGAATGTGTATAACATTATATCTCAGATATGAATCTGGGGATGATGCTGTGTAATTTCAGGAAAGACTCTGAGGGGAAGATTCAAACTAACAGGCTCAGGTGCATCTTCAGAATCAGAAGCTGGAATGAAGCATTAATTTACACAATAAATTATAGGTAAAGCCTATTAATATAGCAGGCCATTATCAGGGCTGGGAACAGAACCCAGCTCTCTGGAGTCCCAGTCCAGTGCACTAGTCATTATACAACACTGCCTGAGTGACCTTGGGTAAGTTACTTCCCCTTCCTGTGCCTCAGTTTACCCATCTGTAAAATGGGATAATGATACTGTCCTCCTTTGAAAGGCATTTTGAGATCTACTGCTGAAAAGCACTATATAAGAGATGGATATTATTATTTCAAATAAATGGCTTTTTGGGGGGATAGCTAAGGCTGTTACTAGATCAGATACTGAGAGAGATAGGGTATGTCTATACTGGAATCACAGGATAAGACTGCAACTCAGATAGACATACCCAAGCTAGATGCTAGAGACTAGGGAGATAAGGCTATGATGTAGGAGGGACAGCAGGTCATCCCCAGAGAAAGGAAGGAGTGGGATAGTCAGCAATGCCCTAGTAATGCATATCAGCCAGACACAACATTAAATTGTGGTCACACTGCACCAACAAAATTCGATTGCTTTAGTGAAAACATAATTGCGATTACCGAACAGAAATGACGTTTGGAAGATCAATATGGATGACTGGATAAAACTTTAAATAATATATTTTAAAACTATTCTTCTTACATTTCAAGTTTGATCAGGGAATATTTAATAAAAACCAGAAGCATGAGTAACCAATGTTGTCCCTGGTTACTCCATGTATTTAAAGGGCAGCAGTTGTGAATCTAAGTATTTTTTTAATGTCCTGCTGTTTCCAAAACTAAATTCCTTGATTATTATTATTGATTTCCACAACCACTATTTTTAATTTAAATGCAAATCCGTTCAACTTTAGCCCTTTGTATTTGTATTATCTCTTTATACCTATCCTCTGCACTCTCTGAAAACTGTTTGCCCAGAGAAAATGAATCAATACCAATTTACCCTGTAGTATTGTGCTGGCACACACCCTTAATACATGGAGTATGCCCTTTGACTCACACCTTGCTACAATAAAAAGGTTTTCAGAACAGATAAAAATGAGACTGGATAATGTTGGGACCTGGCCACAATAATTTGTGTCTAATTGTGATGACAAAAAGTAACAATAAAGCAAAACTTCTGCCAAAGAATCAGAAAATCATAAGACAAGCATAAGAAGAAATGTGGAGCATTATCTTTTTCATATTTATAATAATTAATTTAAATTATAGAATTGAGTTAGCCAAGTGTATTTAATTATAAGAATGAGTAAGCATGAGTTGTGCTTATTCAAACTGGCTAACGTTAGATTTATTTGCAAATGAAATTCTGAAAGTTGCATCCATTCAGCAATATGTTTTCAATACACCCTTTAGCAAGGCACCTGAAATAGACTTTTGTTTTCCTTTGTGATCCCATCAACTGCCTATCATCATCGCCATGATTACCCAGCTTGCATCATGTGGACTAGTGTTCTGGAATTTTTCATATCTTTTGGGTTCTTTTCCATAATTGGTGCACAAAGTAGAACGAAAAGTGGAACGTTAGAAGTCACCACAACATAGAATAATTATTAGATCAATACATTGAAATCATCTTCCAGATTAGAGACAATTACTATATATGAAATACAAATCTTAAAAGACAATTCACCTTCTGATGAATTTGAGTGGCGTGATAACTGTCTTTAGCACCCGACCCAGCAATCTTTGCAGAGCCAAAACTCCCACATGAACTTCACAGGTGGATTAACTGCATAAAAAAGCATGCTGTACTGGGCCCTTAATTATGTTGAGTTGCCTGCACAGATTACATTTCTGTGATTTTAAACACTCGTTTACATGTGGATTTTTTACACCATCTCAATATTACACCTTCAAGAATGAAACTGAAGATATCAGTACATTCCTTTCTGTGGTCTGATCTGGAATATATTATTTCTATCATAATGTTTACTGGAATTCCAATGTTTTGATGAATGGCTTGGTAAGAAACATGATAACAATTTTCTTGCTTTACTGGAACTTTTGTTGAAAAATGACACCGTATTGCCCTACATCTGGAACATGTTTGCCGTGGCAAAAGCATTATTCAAGCACAAAATTAAAACTGGGTTTTTCATTTGTTAACTAACACGCTTATTGTGTTTTGGAGGAAAAAGAAGCCAAATATGTCTGCCATATTCTGAACGTAGTACACTTGATGATCTCAATAAGCTACCTATGATCATTATGTGCTATATGTAATCCCACTGTGACAAGTTTTTGATTTGTTAGCAATTTCACAAAAATGACAGAAACCACTGATGAGCTCATTTTTGAACTGTCCACATCTAAACTAAAGCATTGTGGACTGAACAATGCCAAATCCAGTTATCGTTGTTGTTATAATAAGCATGGGTACGAAAGGAGAAGATAATAGTGACTAAAATAGGATGGAATGAGTGAATCATTATACCATAAACCTTTGTTATTACAGTGATAACCTGATGTCTCCAGTTTAGCAGAAACCTGATCCAACTCCCACTGGAGTCAGTGGAAGCTGGATCAGGACCCAAATGAAGACCTTTTTTTTTGTCCTTCTTGTGCTGGTTACAGCTAGCACAAATTACTGGGTCTAATTTCTTATCTCACTTCCACTAGTTTTACTCTGGTATCATTCTGATAACTTCTATAGATTTCCTTTGAAAAATCATGGACATTATTGTTTGATATCATCAGGTAAATATACAATTATAGCCATATATCCTTCTGAGATTCTTGGATGGTACATACTTGCACAATTTTCTCCATACATACTTCCACCCAGTGAATTCAAATATTTTACTCAAGATTTGAAATGGAGACCACTGAAATTTGTTTCTTTTTGCATCTTTTTTTATTCTATGGGCTCGATTCTTTAGTCTACTATGTTCACTTTGTCAGCTGCCCATCCCCCTCCCTTGGTGTGAGAAGTTAGATGGGGCTTGGTGGAGCTGAGCTCCACTATACTTGATTCTCCACAAGCATAAGTTCTGTTCCAGTAGGGGAAATTAGAGTAGGCCCACTGCTACTTAAACTTCTATTGTGCCTGGGCAGCCAAGAATCAAAAGGATGGAATTAGCTTGCTATGGCTGTCACCTTCAGTATAGCTTGGACATAGTGGAGAATCAGGGCCAAAAACTCTGTCCAAAGCTGAAAGAAATGACTATTTGAAAATAGCAATAATTTGTTTCCCCTGGATTTTGTTCTGACTGCAGGCCAACCAGTTTGTCATAAGACATAATAGGCCTAATTCTGTGTCCACACTAAGGAAAAATTCCCATTGAAAGAGCTTTTTCCTCAATAATTCAGCTTTTTGCAAAGGAGATTTCAAGCACTTCTGCAGTTTCATTTGCTTCTGAAACTGTAACTTGAGCAAACTGAAATATATTTAGATTTTCCTGTACTCATCTGTGACAGACACTAGACTTTTTGACCTAAATGTGTTATCAGTTGAGGCAGAGGTGTCAAGATTATTCAAGAATGGTGATGTATGTGATTCAATCTTTTAAATAGACCAGAAGAATATAGCAGAAATGAACTGACCAAGAAATATACTCTGTAGAGGTTAATAGTGCCAAAACTGAGAACATAGGCATTACCGTGCTGGAACAGACCAATGCTCCATCAGTTCTGTATCTTATCTCTGGCCACTACCAGTGGCAAGTGCCAGAAGAAAATCCTAGGGGGGAATTCTGGAATAACCTACCCATACAGAAAGTATCTTTTTAATACTCTTCAGTTAGTGATTGACTTAAGTACAGCTATCAGTGTTTTTATGCTTCCTAAAAAAATATTTGCTTGTGGCTGTTATTAAACATGTTTCTTTAACAAACAGAAACTCAATTGTTAAAGGAGTCTTTATTTCAGATTTAGTTCTCATCTTCACTATGTCCAGCACTGAGCACCTTGTCAGTGTTCCATAAATATAAATGATTGCTTGGTAATGATGTTTGGAAACATTATATAGCATGCGATAGAAGAGAGGGGACAACAAGACATGTGGTACTATAGATACCACAGTGATGAGTGCAGTGTAAGAACCTGAATAGAATAGAATAGAATAGAATAGAATAGAATAGAATAGCTCCAATGGTCAATGAAGCCAAAGACTTTGACTTCAATGGCCTTGAATCACACCTACAGACACACCAAATCAGGCCCAGAAACAAAGATGACATTTGAAATCTAATATAGGGAAGTTTAACAGTTAATACATTTTAAAATATTGTTGTGTCTCAAGTTGTGTTCGTGTTTCGGTGATGTTCTCCTGTCCAAGGGAGGGTTCAATATGAGAAAACTCCCATCTTATCCCTAACTTGCTCCCTCTTTCCTATCTCTAGTAGATCATAAGTAAAAGAGCCAAAATCCATTCCCTTTAAAATGTACTTTTCGTTATGTTCATTGTTACTTTCACCTAATTCTCATGATAAAATGAGAATTATAGAGTCATAGAAATGTAGGGGTAGAAGGGACCTCAAGAAGTCACCAAGTCCCTGAACTTAGGCAGGACCAAGTAAAACCTTCCTAGACTATCCCTCACAGATGTTTGTCCAACCTGTTCTTAAAAAAAACCTCCAATGATGGAGATTCCACAACCTCCCTTGGAAATCTGTTCCAGTGCTTAACTGCCCTTATAGTAAGAAAGTTTTTTCTAATATCTAACCTACATTTCCCTTGCTGCAGATTAAGCCCATTACTTCTTCTCCTACCTCCAGTGGACATGGAGAACAATTTATCAAAATCCTCTTTACAACTGCCGTTAACATATTTGACTGTTATGAGGTCCCCGTGAGTCTTCTTTTCTCAAGACTAAGCATGCCTAGTTGCTTTTAATCTTTCATCACAGGTCAGTTTTTCTAACCACCTCATCACTGTCAAATAGAACTGGTTAATTACCTCCTAGGCCTTACACATAACACTACTGTTAATACACCCCAGAATGATATGAGACTTTTTTGTAACTGCATCACATTGTTGACTTATATTCAGTTTGTGATCCACTATAAACCCCTTTATCCTTTTCAGTAAAATTAGCACCTCTCTAGTTATTGCTCATGTTGTAGTTGTGCATTTAATTTGTTCTTCCCAAGTGAAGTACTTTCCAGTTGTCTCTATTGAATTTCATCTTGTTGATTTCAGATCAATTCTCCAATTTGTCATGATAATTTTGAATTCTAATCCTGTCTTCCAAAGTGCTTGCAACCCTCCCCAGCTTGATATCATCTGCAAATTTTATAAGCAGACTATCTATTCCATTATCCAAGTCATTAATGATAAAATTGAGTAGTACTGGACACAAGACTGATTCCTGTGGGATCCAACTAGAAATGTCCTTCCAGTTTGACAATGAACCATTGATAACTACTCTGAGTCTGACATGTCAACCAGTTATGTATCAATCTTATGGTATTTTCATCTAGACCACATTTCTCTAGTTTGCTTATGAGAATGTCAGTTGGGACTATTAAAATCAAGGTATATCATGTCTACTGCTTCCTCCCTATCTACTAGTCCAGTAACCCATCAAAGAAGGAAATTAGGTTGGTTTGGCATTATTTGTTTTTGGCAAATCCTTGTTGGTTATTCCTTATAACCCCATTATTCTCTGTTTTACAATTTGTTTAATAATCTGTTACAGTGTCTTTACAGGTATCAAAATGTGGTTGACTGGTCTATAATTTCCTGGGTCCAATTTGCTCCCCCTTTTAAAGAGAGGTACTATGTTTGCCCTTCTCCAGTCCTCTGGGATTTCACCCATCCTCCATGAGTCCTTGAAAATAATTGCCAACAGTTCTTAGATTGCTTCAGCTAGTTCCTCAAGTACACTACGATGAATTTCATGATGCCCTCCTAATTTGAATACATCTAACTTATCTAAATATGCTTTAACCTAGTCTTTCCCTATTTTGGCTTCCACTCTTTATCCCTTGTTTTTAATATTAATTATGTGGAGTACCTGGTCACCATTAATCTTTTAAGTGAAGAGTAAAGCAAAATAGGCATTAAACATTTCCGCCTTCTTTGATATCACCAGTTATCAGCTCTCCTTTCCCACTAAGTAGAGAACCTACTCTTTTCATCAACTTTCTCTTGCTCCTCTTCTTATTACCTCTTATGTCCCTTGCCTTAGCCTTTCTGATGTTCTTTCTACATGCTTGTGCTATTCTTATGTACTCCTCCTTAGCAATTTGTTCATGTCTTCACTTTATGGAGGATTCCTTTTTGATTTTAAGGCCATTAAAGAGCTCCTGATGGAGCCATATTGGTCTCTTCCCAGTCTTCCTGTCTTTTGTTTACATCAGGATATTTTGCAATTATGCCTTTAATCTTGTCTTCTTGAGAAACTGCCAGCTCTCTTGAACCCCCTTTTCCATGAGATTTTCTTCCCATGAGACCTTACCTACTAGTTCTCAGAATTTGTTAAAGTCCTCTTTGTTGAAGTCCATTGTCCATATTCTGTTCCTCACGCACCTTCTTTCCTTAAAAAATTAAGGTTTAAAAGTAGTAAATTTTCCCAGAACACACCGTAGCCCTGATAGATTCTGTTCTGAGAAACTTTACAGCCTTGATTAAAAAAATAATGATGGGTACTGTGATCATAATACAATAAAATACATACAGCATTTTACAATTGCAGCACTAGAAACGGAGGAAGGAAGAAAAGGGTTCTTAGAAAGAAAGATATAAAACAAAAGGTAATGATATGGAAAGCAGAGAAGAGGTCCCAGAAGCCATTTGAGGTGTAGATGGCAGAAAGGCTTTACATCTTGAATCAAGAGACACATAGATTTTTCACTATCTATTCCAGAGGCAGAATAGGGATTATCCCTTTGTTTTAAGTCTAGACCTGAAACAAAGGGCTATAAAATATCAATATCCAGCCTTAAATCTGAAGTAGTGACAGTGAGAACTCGGCAGAGATATAATGTAGCTACCTTTTATTTACAACACAGAGGAGACCTTAGACACTGCTAAATTGGATCAGGGGTTAGGAAGAAAAATTGAAAAGGTAAAAAGATCAGCAAGCTGGAGAATGGAATAGAACAAAAAGCACATAAAAATGGAGGAACTAATCAAACAAAAAGTTCCTCTGTTTCTTCCTGCATTAGAAACCTTACAGTAGCTGGGACAAGATTTCTAGCTTTCATTTATAAAATATAAAATTTACACCTCTGGAAAATAAACCAAATATTTTTTAAATAGAATGTCCACTGTGAGAAGAGTGGCCACAAAAGACCTATGTCAGATTAGATAGGAATATAAATTATGTTCTTATCCCTGCAGCAATAATCTTATGGGAAGTGGAGGACATTAACAATGTGAAATAGCGTATTATAGTTTTAGGGAAAAAATCAGTGAAAGGGAAGGAGAACTTGATGAAAGTCAGTAGAGGCAAAGTAGCTGCTGATTTACCTCAATATGCCTTTGTTGGTCAGGACAGACAGCATGCTGTTGTAGATATTTCTTTCAATTTACTACATTTATCAGTTAAAGATAGTGACTTATTAAATGATGTGCAAGTAAGTAATGAACTCATTTAGAAACTGTCCCTAAACTTGTAAATACATTCAGTATACAAAAGGTTTGGAAATACAGCCGGGATAATATCCATTGGGTTGTATCCACGGGGCTGGGTCTCTTTCCATGAATCTCATAGTCTCTGCAAGTTTCTGCACACATTTCTAAACAACAATGCCATCTTGATGGACCAGAACTGTCTTGTATCCAACTCTGGGAAAACAGAAGTCCTGTTACTGCACGAGCAGTTATCGGTAGGAGAGGATTCTTTCGCTTTAGATGACCCCACTTATTGAGGGAATTCATTGGTCCCCTTTCCTCTTTCTAATCTCTTCTAAAAACTCACTTTTGTTGTGTTGCCTGCAAAATGCAAACTAATTGATAATCACTACAAATATCCAAAACCCTCATTTAAAGAAGCTACCAAGATGCAAACATGCCTTACTGAATAACAGCATGATCTTATTATCCTAATACTATTGTTTCCCTCTTTGATACTTGTGTCATGGCTGAATTGAGATTTTAAGCACTTTGGGCAGGAATTGGGTCTTTAGTCTTTTTCTGTGAAACACTTTGGACACACTTTGGCACTTAATCACCCGTGTGACCTTGGGCAAGTCACTTCATCTCTCTTGGGCTCTCTTTTCCCTCCCACCTTTCATCTGTGCTGTCTATTTCCACTGTACACTCTTCCTTATGTGTTTGTCTCTCACTAGATATTTGTACAGTGCATAGCACAATGGCACAAATAAATAAATAATAACACAAATAAATAATAATAATGGGTAGGGAAATGTCAGTTGTGGAATGTGATACGGATTCATGCCCCTATAAGTGACAGAGGACTGGAGCTAGCCGGTCCCCATCCAATTACCCCTGACTGCCAAACCTGGGATGTTCAAAAACAGACTCCAATGAGAGACTGCTGAATTAGAATTAATTTGCAAACTGGATACAATTAATTTAGGCTTGAATAGAGACTGGGAGTGGATGGGTCATTACACAAAGTAAAACTATTTCCCCATGTTATTTCTCACCCCCCACTGTTCCTCAGATGTTCTTGTTAACTGCTGGAAATGGCCCACCTTGATTATCACCATAAAAGGTTTTCCTCCTCCCCCCCCCCCCCCGCTGGTAATAGCTCATCTTAAGGGATCACTCTCCTTACAGTGTGTATGATAAAACCCATTGTTTCATGTTCTCTCTGTGTGTATATAAATCTCCCCACTGTATTTTCCACTGAATGCATCTGATGAAGTGAGCTGTAGCTCACGAAAGCTTATGCTCAAATAAATTTGTTAGTCTCTAAGGTGCCACAAGTCCTCCTTTTCTTTTTGTGAATACAGACTAACACGGCTGCTACTCTGAAACCTGGGATGGAGACTGCAATTAAATAGCAGAACTAGTCGGGTATGAAGGAGTTCCTATAAAGCTGCAGAGAAGGAAGAATGCTCAGGAAGCTGTAGACAGACTGCAGATAGTGAGAAAAGCTCCTACAGGGAAAACCCTGGGATGAAGGAAGTTAAAGGCACCTGCAGGGAAGGGCAGGGAGTAGCCTGCTAAGGAAGGAAGGACCCTGAGATACCACATGAGTGTGGGGCTGTGCCCAGCTTATGGCTGGGGGAAGAGTTTTGTGTTTATTTTTGAACTTTAAGTCAATAAATCAGACCCTAAGGAGATCTGTTGTCATTGGGCTCATGAAACCCTGTGTGGAATTTATTTAGGAACCTCTTTGAAGGGGGGAAACTGAGGCAGACTACCTGAAGAATGGACATGAGGAGGCACTCAGGAGGTGGCCAGCCCAGTGACAATCAGTTTCCCCAGGTTTCTCTCTCAAAAGCAGCATGCAGCTGTGTGGCCACAGAGTTTGATTATCATAGCTTGCTCTTTGCATGATTCCCAACAGCGTCTCTCTGTCATCTTCATCTAGTTCTGAATACAGCAGCGTGTTTGCTCTTGCATCTGAGCAGTCATGACAATATTACTTGGCCATGTGCTTTTCACACTGGTTGATAATTTTAGGTTATCAGTATTGTTTTTAAAGCTCTAAATGACATATTCAGTTATATTTAGTATCTCCTGCTTGAACCTTGTCTTGATATGAATCTACATTTGTAAATCATCTGAATTTTGCAGACCTCACCGTAGGTGGCAGGCAGTCCTAATATTGCTTGCCTGGGCCCTTGAGCCGGGAGCATGCTTCTACTTAACACAATGTTGGTCCATCTCTCCCAGCTTTAGAAACACATCTTAAAACTGCCCCTGTTCATACCTAGAGGTGTTTTAAGCTTGACCACTGATTTCCCCTTCTTTGTTCCTTTTCAGCTCTTTCTCCTTTTTCCCAATCTGACCATAAGATGTTTTGAAAAAAAGAATTGAGAGGATGTTTCCAGTACTGTTTTAATTGCACAGTAGAACGTTTGTTATTTTGCATATTTTCAAAATTACTGTAAGTACAAACCTTTTGGGCTAATTATGTTGAAGTATAAAATATAACATTTAAGTAATCCAAACAAAAATGACCACTCTTCTGGTAGTTTTTATAAGACATGCCAATGTTAATCATGGAAATGAGCACACTATACATTCCCATAGTGAGCTAAAACATGATGCACTCAGAGCTTTTCCTTTCACCTGTGTACATAAGCTTTCTAAAGAATGGATTGTAATTATATATAATCTCTCTGTTTGGTTTTTTGAAGCACAATACAACTGATGTCTGGTAAAAAGTGTCATCACTCTACAAATTCTATTTGATCACTCTACAATTAAATGGAATGCACATTACATGACCTTGCTGCATAATCTGACTCACCAATCTTCAGGCATATTTTTATTTTCCAGCAGTCGCCAGTGAATTGCATCTTCCTTTTTTACTGTATCTTGAATAAATAGTCTCAAGGGGAAGCCTTAGCCAACCTCCTTGACATCCAAACACAAAACTAGAATTGTGTGAACACTGGACTGTTTTGGTTCACTGGCAATTCCAAAAAAATCAAAACATAAATTTGTTTTGGGTTGAACTAAAAGAGAAACATTTTGAAATTTTCGACGCACCGAAAAGTCAAAAAGAATTCAGTTCAGATCAAATGAAATGTTTTGTTTGCCTCAAATAAAATGTTTCATTTACTTATTGAGCATTTTTTATGTTTTAATTTTTTTACTAATAAATTTGAAGGAAGTTTCCAAATGAAAGTTCATTTTGAATGAAAACGATCATTTAAAAATTTTGAAATGAGACATTTTGACTTTTTCTGATTTTGGGGCAGGAGGGCTGGGTTCAATGTGAACAATTTGGTGAAATCAAAATAAATTCACTCAACAACTAGGCATCACCAAATCTGTTTTTTTGACCAGTTTTACTGTGATCCTAAGAGCCCATCAAATGGCTCACTGTTCAGTAAATACAACTATTGCCAGGCCTGACAAACTCACTACACCTAACACACTGTTGTCATAATATTTATCCAAAAATTATCTTGCAAAGTATCAAACAGAAACTGGTGACTCTTGGTTTATTAATATTACTGTGCAAAATACAGTAGGAAGATATATATACACAGAGAACATGAAAAAATGGGTGTTGCCATACCAACTGTAACAAGACCAATTAATTAAGGTGGGCTACCCATTTTTTCATGTTCTCTGTGTGTATATATCTTCCTACTGTATTTTCCATTTTCCGATGAAGTGGGCTTTAGCCCACGAAAGCTTTTGCCCAAATAAATTTGTTAGTCTCTAAGGTGCCACAAGTACTCCTCGGTTTTTTTGCTGATACAGTCTAACACTGCTACCACTCTGAAACCTGTCACTATGCAAAGTGTCTCAACAGTTATGTATTTGTGCTGGAAATATGTTTCTAAACTATGCTCAGACCAAGCAATCTGAGTATAAGGGATAAACAGATTTGTCCTAGACAAAGGAATGTGGATTTGCCAGTCTGTCTTGGTAAAGCTTAGTAAACCAGAGACAATGAAAGTACATTTGCCTTTAACATAAACAAAGTAATCAAGTCACTAGAAAGAGCTAATTAACAAGAGAATGAAAAAGGCATGTGATATCTCCCCCCCCAAAATCCCCCCAAACCCAGCAGCAGGGGAGAAGAATGTTGCCTGCAGTTACTTTTAAAAAAAATACTTTTCAAATGTTTTCTGACCTATAGGAAAAGTGGAAAAGACATTGTGTTTATCCACTATTTAGGGAACAAAGAGGCCAGCTCTCTTGGAATCTGTGAAAGGTGGACACCCCCAGCCTTGTGGACCGAGGACATTGAGAACTGATTGAGAAGTCAGTGAGAAATTGCCTGAGACCAGGTTTGTAATCTGTTAAATTTTAGACACTGGAAAGTGTGTTTCATTTTTATTTTATTTGTAACCATTTTTTGTTTCTATTATACTGGCTTACTATCACTTAAATCTCTGTTCTTTATTAGTAAACTTACAATTTGGTTTCACCATAAAATCTCAGTTCTGTGTATTAAAGTAAAGTGTAGGCCCTCAGCCAAACTAACAGGCAGGTGTGTACGCTGTCTCTTTGGAGACAGCGGACTTGGTAATTTCTGTGAGTGTCCAGTGATAGAGGCTGGATACTGGAAAGGAATGCTCTTCCAGTGGGTTGGGAACTGTTACCCTCAAGGCAAGGCAAGGCAAGGCAAGACAGGCAGAGGCTCTTGGAGTTTGTGGATGAGGTGGACAGATTTGTGGATGAGGTGGCAGGCAACTGACACGCATTTAAGCTCCAGAAAAGCTTTCTCATGCTAAGGCAGAGGGATAACACAGTGGCTTATGGTATTAGATACCCCAAATATAAATCACATCTACACAAAACCATTATAGCTGTACCAACTTATATCACAAAAAATAATGGAAAACAGTCCTGTGGCACCTTATAGACTAACAGATGTATTGGAGCATAAGCTTTTGTGGGTGAATACCCACTTCATCGGATGCGCATCCAACAAAGTGGGTATTCACCCACAAAAGCTTATGCTCCAATACATCTTTTAGTCTATAAGGTGCCAGAGGACTCTTTGCTGATTTTACAGCTCCAGACTAACATCGGCTACCCCTCTGATACAAAAAATAATGTAAACGTTTGTCGGTGTTTCCATTATCTTGCACATTATCCATTATTTTCCATTATCTTTATTGTAAGCACTACTAAGGGCCCAATTCTGCAAGATGCTGAGGATCTTCTACCCCCATTGTAGCCAAAGGAACTGAGAACACTCAACATCCTGGCATCATGATGTCAGCAGCCCTGAGCAGAACTTGGCCCCAAATAGAACCTTATTCTGTGACAATGGGCAACTTGCTCAAATGTAGATGAAGGATTTTACAAGGTCTGCTCTGTGTTTTTCATGCAAAGAGGGGATGAGCACAACAAGCTTCCAAAGGTTTTCATGTATGTTTAGTGTAAATAATGAAGTTGGAACTTAAGGGTTAACCAGTTTAATGTAATTGGATGCAGAATGGTTTCTGAGTATGTTGCAAGATAATAGTTGCACAGATTAGGTATTTGTTCTAAAGTTATTTGACCACAGAAAAATGATATACTCTGAATACCATACAGTTAATAAATAATGAAGGTGGCTAGTAAATATATCAGAAAAAATATAACTGCTAGGTTAAGAATATGCCAGATTTTCTGAATGAAATGCAAATGAATCTTCACATACTGAGGGCTCGGTTCACAAAAATAAACCCTTCTTCAGTCAAGGCAGAAGGTTATCTCTGATGGACAGTTCCAAGACTATAGACATGCATGAAAAGGAACTGTAAATTAACACACAAAAAGATTGATACATAAACGGCTACTAAATGAGTTTTGAGACAACTAACTTCTTGACATGGCTGGGTGAAACCAAATGCTCTGCAGGAGCATTCATGTGAGGAGCAGACACTTTTTGAGAGAATTGTCATTTTTACATAAAAAGCAGTATTGGGTCAGATGCATGAGGAAAATCCCTACTGCTGGAGTCTTTTGATGCCCAGGCAAAAGGCACAGTAAACACTGTGCAGCACAAATGTGAATTAGGAGCGTCAGTCAAGCTGCCACTTTTCAAATGCTCAGAAAGAGGTGCTACAGCAGCAGGAGCCTTGACTGAATATGGGAGGATGGGAAACATACATAAATCTTTTAACCTTATTTTTATGCGGGGAAGGGGCCAGAGAGAGAGAGAGAAGGTGAAATGAGTCAAACAGGAACAGGCAAAGGTCTGGGGAAAAACTGTATCTGTCCTTGGGGGAGGGTGCACTAGGATACATGGACATAAGGACCCTTCACTTTTCTTGAGCACCTCACCTATATCCAAACAGTGGATGGGAATAATTGCACTCTGTTGCAGTCTCTGAGAACTGCTCTTACTCAGTGCCCTGAGATGTCCAAACCAGTCCAAAGGGAGCAGGCAGGATTTGGGGGCATTGCCATAACCTCTTCACACCTAAAGGTGGTGTAGCATGCGTGAGTTCAGAGAGAGACTGTTCCAGCTGAAATAAAATCCCTCCCAGAATTTTGAAAAGAGAAATGCACTGTTGTACTGCTTCCTATGCAGTACTGTTTCTATCAGGTGCATGTGAGCCCATTAGAGGAAGAACAATGAAGGCCAAATTTTCACACCTACAAGATCTCTATCAAGCATTTTTACAACTACAATACCCACCTGCTGAAGTGAAGAAACAGATTGACAGAGCCAGAAGAGTACCCAGAAGTCATCTACTACAGGACAGGCCCAACACACAAAATAACAGAATGCCACTAGCCATCACCTTCAGCCCCCAACTAAAACCTTTTCAACACATCATCAAGATCTACAACCTCCTGAAGGACGACCCATCACTCTCACAGATTTTGGGAGACAGGTCAGTCCTTGCTTACAGACAGCCCCCCAACCTGAAGCAAATACTCACCAGCAACCACACACCACACAACAGAACCACTAACCCAGGAACCTATCCTTGCAACAAAACCCGTTGCCAACTGTGTCCACATATCTATTCAGGGGGACACCATCATAGGGCCTAATCACATCAACCACACTATCAGAGGCTCGTTCACCTGCACATCTACCAATATGATATATGCCATCATGTGCCAGCAATGTCTCTCTGCCATGTACATTGGTCAAACTGGACAGTCTCTACATAAAAGAATAAATGGACACAAATCAGACGTAAAGAATTATAACATTCAAAAACCAGTTGGAGAACACTTCAATCTCTCCGGTCACTCGATTACAGACCTGAGAGTGGCTATCCTTCAACAAAAAAACTTCAAAAACAGACTCCAAGCAGAGACTGCTGAATTGGAATTAATTTGCAAACTGGATACAATTAATTTAGGCTTCAATAGAGACTGGGAACGGATGGGTCATTACACAAAGTAAAACTATTTCCCCTTGTTTATTGCCTCCCTCAGCCCCCACTGTTCCCTAGACGTTCTTGTCAACTGCTGGAAATGGCCCACCTTGATTATCACTACAAAAGGTTTCCCCCCTCGCCCGCTCTCCTGCTGGTAATAGCTCACCTTACCTGATCACTATCCTTACAGTGTGTATGGCAACACTATTGTTTCATGTTCTCTATGTATATAAATCTCCACACTGTATTTTCCACTGAATGCATCCGATGAAGTGAGCTGTAGCTCACGAAAGCTTATGCTCAAATAAATTTGTTAGTCTCTAAGGTGCCACAAGTCCTCCTTTTCTTTTTGCGGATACAGACTAACACGGCTGCTACTCTGAAACTGATTTGAGAGGCTCAGTTTTGGGATGCCCAACTTGACTCACTTTGTGGTTGATTTTAAGAAGTTCTGAGCCCTCAGGATTCTAGCTCTAGTTGCTCAGAAACTCTGGAAAAAAAACACATCCAAGGCACCCAAGAGATGAAGCAATCAAAATCAGTGGTAGGTTTTGAAAATGTGCATCCATCTGATTATGTAAAGTGAAGCACAAATATTAACTGCATTAGTCGCAAGTCACACCACAGAAAATGGGCAAGTCTTATTCTCCCCATTTCACAGATGGTAACCTGAGTCAAAAAGAGGTTCAATGATTTGCCAAAGTTCACAAAGAGGTAAATAGAACAGATGAAATAATAAACCATATCTTTCAGTCCTCTAATCTACCCATTTGACTAGATTGCTAGTCTCAGTGGAAACAAAGCAGAAATCATCATGAAGGAATAAAGAGCAGTAACAAGAAGCATATATTGGTCCAACTTCTGTAAACACTGAAGCATAAAACTAACTTTATTCACATGAGCTGTCCCATTTAAATCAACCAGATCCCTCAAATGACTAAAGTTATTTATAAATATAAATATTTATGGGATCAGACCCCTAAAGAGAAAAAGAGAAATAAATGAGAAAATAAATATTTAATAAAAAAAGTCAAATGAAAAAAAATAACCCTCAACACAAAAGAAAGAATAGATCAGAGGATAACGTTAAAGCAAAAAAGAAAGTGGAGAATATTTAAAGAGTATTAAGTTATTCTAGGAAAGAATATGTGGGGCTCAAACAGGGTTGCTTTGGGGGGATAATCCAGAGGATTTTTTGTTTGTTTGTTTTTTTAAACAAATCATGCTATTTCCATTCACTAAGATTGACTATGAGTTTGGGGAGTTTTTTGCAAAGGAATGATTTCTTCCCATACCCCGTACAAAATATTTTAAAATATATAAGATGGCAGCATTGTTAGACATGGGACACTAAAATGTGTGGGCCCACGCACCAACCATTCTTTCTCTCTGGTGTTTGGCTGGCTGGTTCTTGCTCACATGCTCAGGTTCTAACTGAATTTTCCCAGGTCAGATTGGCAGGGGCCTTAGGAGTTGTTTTGCCTGCCTCTGCAGTGTGGAGTGTGGGTCACTTGCTGAGGTCATTTGGGTATATACTCTACTGCAAGGCCCTCAGGCATGGTGCACCTCGGACTCTCCTACTCTCTGCCTTTGGCACATAAGTTTGGTCTCCTGAGGTGTGTAATACTTTGGTCTAATTCTAGTTGCAGGGCTTCCTGGGAGTGTGGCTAGGTGGTGCTTAATGACTTGTGATATACGGAAGGTCAGATTGGATTATATTATTAGTTATTTGTATTATTGTAATGCCCCCCTCTTGGACCAGGACCTCATTGTGCTAGGCACTGTACACCGAACAAAAAGACAGTATCCGCCCTAAAGAGTTGCCAATTTAACTAGACAAGACAGACAAGGAGTGGGATAGCATATAATACACAAAAAAGGTGAATGGTGTGATGGTGGCATATGTCATGTTACCTCCACAATTAGTTTTCATTAAGCGGGTTTACTTGGGAGGGGATAAGCTAAAATGAAAAAAAAAGTGAAGGGTGAGGGGACATTGAAGGGAAGACTGGTGAGAAGGACAGGGCAGGGGAGAAGAAGGTAATAGAGGCAGCTGCAGCGTGAAACTCAGGGAAAGTGTTGGAGCAAACAGCCAGTCAGCACAACAAAGATAATCCAATAAAAACCATAGAAAGGTTTCTCCAAAGGTCCCTGTTCCAGCTGGACTTTGTTGTTGATTCCTCTCTGCAGCTATCTCCCAGGCTCATGTGTTTCAGGGGGAAGGGAGGCCACATGTGGGTCCTAGTTCCCCCAGTGTGTGTGTGTGCGGGGGATCTCCTATACACAATATGGGGCCCAAGGGACTACTAAGGGGAGGGATGGCCCTAGCTGGGCCCAATTCTGCCCCCTCATACAGCAATCCCTGCTTTGGCTGCTTCTGGCATGATCTGCTGGTCCCTTCTAGTCTTAAACTCTATGAATCTGTGAAGGGCATATGGCCTACTTCAGACTGTTGATGAATACGACATCAAGAAATTGCCATGTAAACTTCAGAAGGCTGAAGACTATATATAATAAAATATATAACACTACAGAAGAAAGAAAAAGGAGTGAAGTGAGAAAAAGAGTCAAGAGAAGAAAAAATAACAGGATAGAAGAGATTGGGTATGTTAAGGGTTTGTGCGGGAGGGGTTGTTTTGTTTTGTTTTAGTGATGGTTGTGGTGTTCGTTATTTTGTAGAAAGTGTGCTGTTATAGTGCTCTGTCAGACACGGAAGAGTGCAAGTGGAGAAAAACGATCTTGCTTTGCAGCAAGAAAGGTAGATATTGGTGGATTTCTCTTTCTCCCAAGCAATGCTGCTTTACTCAGTTCACATTCACTCTTCAGTGCACTGGTTGCAGAAAGCCCTAAATTAGTGCTGAGGGACTCAGGCACAACAATACCTGAGATTACAAGTCAATCCCTGTTACTGCTGCTGGAGTCTGGAGATGGCCAGCAATTGTTTTAGTGTGAAATCCACATCACCTGCCTGGAGCCCAAGTAATTGGTCTCTCTGCAAGAGAAGTACAGGTGGGCTGGAAATCTGGGGCCAGCGCCCCACTTTGCCAACTAATTTGGATTGGGTCCTAAATTTAGAACCCCCAGCCCTTCCCTTACCCTACTCTTGCTGTCCTCTAACACTGCTGTCTGAACCGCCTTATATAGGTCTGGTTGGGAGACCATCTCTGCCACATGGAGGGTGTGTGCAGCTACTCCAAACCAGCTCTCGTACAGCTCCTATGAAAAGCTTACGTGATGCCGAGGACCTTGAGTGGAATCTCTGCACCACTGGGGAGTTTCAGCCTCAGTCTGAGTCATATGCAGCTGTTGCAGAACCAAATATTATTCCCCCTGACTCCCCACACACACCCCTTCTCTTAGCCATTGGGGGCAGGGAGGAGGGGGTGTGCACACAGGCACTACTCTACCAGCTGAATTTATCTCTGTGGTGGGTAATAAGTCTGTTACTGAAGCAAGCACACATTCTGTAGTGTATGATACTCTTTATTCTTTTAAGTCTGCATAACAGCTCAACTTTCGTGAATACACAAATCTTCTGCTCCTGCATTCTGAAAAATAAACAAATATTATTCAGGAAAGCCAAAGCATATGTAAAGTCCTTTAATAGCAACCATAAAATGTATAAAAATATAGATTAAAAAAGGGTCCCATGAACACAGTAGTCATAGATTATGAACAATATACTGCTGGAGGTAGCTGACTGCAGTTTCTATTTATAGGCAACCCCAATTATGAAGAAAAGAATGGAAAGAATAGACATGTGAATCTTAAAACCCACTGACTGGTCCCTTAAAATCAGACTGAGTAGAGATGGTCCCAAACCAAAATTCCAGATCCAATTACTCCTGAAACCCCACAGTGCACATCCAGATCCCAGCTTTGCAATCTCTTCCTATCTCTGTAATGTACCAACTCAAAACCTAGGTAGGAGCCTTCCAAAAAGCTTTGGGAAACTTCATATCTGGATCAGTTTTGGATTTGAACATTGCACCTTAGGCCTTTCTCTGTTTAGCAGCATGGTCCGACTAGCTGCTTTATGGGTATGTATTGTGTCATAGTTACAGCTAAATGACATCTATTACAATTAGGCCTAAACAATGTAGATAATGCTTCAGGACCTTCCCAACTTAGCCCACAAAGGAGCACAGCCAGAAAAGACCAACCCACTCACTGTGCTCCTGCTCCTGTTTAACTTCCCCAGGCTATTTACTTTGGGTGAAGGAGGCACAGGAGGTGACTTTGATGCCATTTTAGTTTGTGATGAGTAAAAGAAATTAAATTAGTGACCCATGAGCTCATGATGAACTATCAAGGTACAACCAAAATGATTGTTACAGCTCTCTTTCTGTACTGGCACATTAGGATAAATACACTGCAATTTAACAAAGATCTGTAGGTCACTAATTTATCATGTACATGTAATAAAGTATTCATATTTTTTGTTAGCTTAAGCTAGAATTTTGGCTTTTTTCAAGATTACCAGACAAATTATATATATATCTGTTTCTCTTTGTGCATTTGAGATATCATTTAAGGATAGCACTGCTCCAGAGGCAGAAAATGTTGCACTTGTTTGCAGTATTTTTAGCTCTTATTATATTACACAAGGTAACACACTCAAACTGCCTTATTTTCTGGCCTGGCCAAGCTCTGCTCACTGCAGGACCAGAGTACTGGTGGTGATAGTACTTGAAACCACCTTTATGCATTAAGCCTCTCATTGCTGGCCAAGGTCTAAGGTGGTGCCAGGCATAAATTAGAGCAGCCTGACTCAGTTTTCCAATATCCTGAGAGATCTTTTGAAAGCGGATGATCAGCATGATGCCAGGACACCCCAGTCACAGCTCCCCCGCTTCAGACCATGAGACAAATACTAAAGGCTTGGGACGAGGAGGAAGCAACCTCTGGGGACAATATGCTTTAACACCTTCCTCTGAATTACCTGGTGCTAGCCACTGTAGGATAAAGGATGCTGAATTTTAGATGGACCATACGTCTGATCCAGTGTGGTCATCCCTATTTCCAATGGGATCCCCATCCCTGTCTTGTGCGGGAGCAGGATCAGGCCCAGAGAAGTGAACCAAACATCTACATATTCAGAGAGGTGTATGCATTCCTCTGTAATGCTTAGTCCATTCTCAGTCTTTAATTTTAACCTGATCTGTTTACCAGTGTATAAAATTTTTTCCAGGTCTTTTATTTGTACTTGATTTTTTTTAATTGAAAAAAAAGGGAGTGTCTGAATTAAGCCCTGGGACTGTAGATAGTGAGAATCTCAATGGAGAAGCAAAGATACCACAGCCCTTTATTCCCCCCCAAAAGCACATGGTGTATTGAAATTATCAGACCACATCAGGCTTAGGGGACATTAAATGTCAAGAGAGAGGACAGACTATAGAAAACTGATTGGGGGCTCCGGGAACCTTCAGTATCGAATGTTTCTCCTCTATAATAATGGGCGGCAACATCAATCTCAGGAATGCTGCCACAAATGTCAAAGAAAACCTGACACTGTGTACAGATTAGAGTTGCAGATAAAAGCACAGGGTCCAAATCAAACCCTCAGTGTTCTTTTACTGAAACGTCACTGCCAAAAGTGCAATTTCTTAGTTATCAAAAATAGAATCTGGAACACAGCGCTCAGAAAGTCTCTCATTTTTGGTGTTATCAAGAAGGTTTATATTGGGGGAAAAGCCATTTTCCCCCAAGGTTGCTGCAGCAGCATCTCTCCCCCCCCCCCTTATTTAACAAACAATGTTTACTGCAGAGCAGTTGGCTTCAAGACAAAGAGTGACTTGCTCTGCAAATACAGCGATATAGTAACACTTCAATGCTTGCTAGCCGCTCCCAGAGGGGACGCTCACATTTAAAGAAAAATAAAATAAAACACTTTTGTAACTTGGTGCAGCCTCCCCAAGTGCTTCACGGATAAAAATGCCTTTGTGGAACCAACTCAGAAGTTGTAAACAATGCTATGGCACAAAAGCAAGTAAGAGAAGGAATCAGCACAAAAAATAAATAAATAAAACATAGAGCCAGGCTTTGTAGCAGAAAGGCTGCTGGGGGTTTAAAAGACTCCAACTCCCACTGATTCTCATTTAGACGCCTTAGAAAAACTCACTTAAAAGGTTTCAGGTGATTGGCAAAAGTGCCTGAATGATTTAGGAGACTAAATCCTATTTTCCAAAGTGACTTAGGCACCTAGGCCCAGTTCCTCAAATATATTTAGGAGCCTAACTCCCACTGGTTTCAATGGGAGTTAGGTACCTAGATGCCTTTGGGTTCATAGATTTCAAGGCCCAAAGGGACCTTTATGATCATCTAGTCTGACTTATATAGCACTGGCCATACAACTTCCCCAAAATAATTCCTAGAGCATTAAAAAAAGCATCCAATCTTTATTTTAAAATTGCCAGTGATGGAGAATCCACCACAACCCTTGTTAAATTGTTAACTGTTCAATACTCTCTCTGTTAAAAATATGTGCCTTATTTTCCATGTGAATAAGTTTCAACATCCAGCCATTTGATCATGTTGTACCTTTCTCTGCTAGACTGGAGTCCATTATTAAGTATTTGTTTCCCATATAGGTATTTATAAACTGTAATCAAATCACCCCTTAACCTTCTCTTTGTTAAGGTAACTTGAGTCTATCCCTATAAGGCGTGTTTTCTAATAATTCTTGCAGCTCTTCTCTCAACCCTCTCCAATTTATTAACATCTTTCCAGAATTGTGGACATCATAACTGAACACAGTATTCTGGATCATTTTGGTGCCAAATACAGAGGTAAAATAGCATCTCTACTCCTGATCAAGATTCACCTGTTCATGCAGCCAAAGTTTGCATTACCCCTTATGTTCAGCTGATGATCCACCATGAGTCCCAAATCTCTTTGAGTCATTGCTTCCCAGGATAGAGTCCCCCATCTTTTTAAATATAGCCTACTTTCTTTGTTCCCAGATGTATACATTTCCATTAAGCCATGTTAAAATGCATATTGTTTACTTGCTTTACAAAGAGATCCTGATCACTCTGTATTAGTGACCTGTCCTCTTCATTATTTACCACTTGAATCTTTGTGTCATCTGCAAACTTTAACAGTGACGATTTTATATTTTCTCCCGGGTCATTGATAAAAATGTTGAACAGTGGCAGGTCAATAACCAATCTCTCCGGTATCCCACTAGAAACACACCTGCTGGATGATGAATCCCCATTTAGGATTACATTTTGAGATTTATCAGTTAGACACCTTTTAATCCATTTAATGAGTCATGTTAATTTATAACTTTCTAGTTGTTTTAATCAAAATGTTATGCAGTACTAAGTCAAATGCCTTACAGAAGTCTAAGTATTTTACAACAACACTATTGCCATTATCAACCAAACTTGTAATTTCATCAAAAAAGGTATCTAGTTAGTTTGACAGCATCTATTTTCAATTAACCTATATTGATAAGGATTAATTATATTATCCTCCTTTAATTCATTATTAATCGAGTCCTGTATCAGCCACTCCATTAGCTTGCATGGGATCGATGTCAGACTGACAGGCTTTTAACTACCCAGGTTATCCTGTTTACTCTTTTTAAATATTGGCACACCATTAACTTTCATCCAGTCTTCTGGAACTTCCTCAGTGTTCCAAGACTTATTGAAAATCAACATTAATGGTCCAGTGAGCTCTTCAGCCAGCTCTTTTAAAACTCTTGGATGCAAGTTATCAGGATCTGCTGTTTTAAAAAGTCTGATTTTAGTAGCTGCTTCTTAACATTCTTCCGAGATACTAGTGGAATGGAAAAAAAGTGTTATCATTATCTGATATGACTACATCATCTGACTTTTTTCTAAATACAGAACAGCAATATTTATTGAACACATTTACCCTTTCTGCATTATTATTGATAATTCAACCATTTGCATCTAGTAATTGACCAATATCAGTGTTAAGTTTCTTTTTGTTCCTAACATACTTTAAAATCTCCTCTTTGTTTTCCTTAATTCTGCTGGCCATACATTTCTCCTTGCAGTCCTGGGCTTCCCTTATCAATTTTCTACAGTTCTTAGCTTCTTATTTATTATATGGTTAGGGCCAGATTTTCAAAGGTATATTGAAGCCAATTAGGGTTAGGACCTAACCTATTCAGGTGTCTTTGAAAAATATATTAGGTGCCTATCTGCATATTTAGGCATATAACAACTTTGAAAATCTTGCCCTTATGAGCCTAAGTCCCATTGACTGTCAATGAAACTTAGGCTTCTAAGTTTCTCATTTGAAAATGGGACTTAGGGTCTTAAAACATTTAGACATGTTAGATAAATTGACCCTTAGTGTTGGAACTACTATTCATAGCTAATATATTACATTCTTTTGAAGGATTGGCCCCTGTTCTTTGAACGGAACAAGAACAAGATAAAAATGTTAGTGGAATCTTATATTTTTTCAGGTTTTCGCAGTCACTTTTGGAAAGGTCATCTCCTTGCTTGTTTCTTTGTACATTTTGCTCTGTCTCTGTTTTGTTCTGGTCTCTTCAGTAGCACTGATTGGTGGTATTAACCACAGTAAGCTGCTGTCCAGAGATGTGGTGTGTATCAATACCCTTTCCTTCCCATTTAAGAAAAAGCCAAAGGGGAAAAAAAAGGAAATTTCCCTTCCCTTATCTATGAATATCTTGAGTCCAGCATACTAAAAGTGCTCTGCCCACTAAGGACCTGATCCTCTGTGTGGCTTTGCTGACTTCATCTGGGCTATGTGCAGGTTCAAGGACCTGACTTAAAGCACAGACAACTTCTTTTAGTTGAAGGTGCTAGAGTTTAAAAAAATAATAAAATAATAGTTGTTGAATATCATTTTATACTAATTATTGTAGCAGAGTCAATTCCCTGATAATTCACTTAGAGTTCTCTTCAGTACAGTACTCTGATGGTCTCAGCTGCTTGAATCCCTCTCCTTCCCCTGGGATATCAGTTGGCTCTTGGTAGATAGGCTCAAGTTGAAAGTCTGTCCTGCAGAAGACCAGACTCCTTTCTTCCCTGGCTGGGAAATGACTCAGCAAGTTAGGTCTCCTTGTTCTAGTCAAAGGAATTCTGTGTGCCTGGGTAAAGCTCAACTGTCTGAGCTGTACTCTTTCTGCAGGCAAGTTGTCTGTTTCCCCTCCTCTCATGAAAGACTCAGTGAAGTACAAAAAGAAAGTACATATTTTCAAGGTGCTACAATGAAATCATTTAAAACATGGCTTATTGAAAAAGAGGAAACTAGACTTCCATCAACAGGTGGAACAGCTTCTTGCAGTACTGAAAGGTCTCTACCATCACCTGCACAAGGAAACCAAGTGCCATTTGCCTGACATGGTTAATATTTCTGGAGACACCTCATCAGTCAAAGCTTAATTCTTTCCTTGTGCATAACTTTGGAAATCAAGGCCATTTGTTCTGCTCATCCTGGTTTGAAGATTTCAATCTGTTCTGAAGTTAGTGACAGTGCACTTGATTTCTACTGTTGTACAGCATTTACGTATGAACTTCATTTGACTAAGTACACTGATGATCTTCCACACAGGGCTCTGCAGTTGGAAAAAGGCACAAGAAATATTAGAGAGGAACTAAGCTTCTTCATGTCATCATAATGTAGTTGATATTCTTCAAAAGACCATAAAGAATGTTGGTGACATGCTAATTTTTCAGTGCTATTGGAAAAAAGAAGAAAACAGGGAGAGCTTAATGAAAATTTGGATTTGGAACAAATTGATAAATTAAACAGCAATAAGTCACCAGGACCAGATGGTATTCACCCAAGAGTTCTGAAGGAACTCAAATGTGAAATTGCAGAACTACTAACTGTAGTCTGTAACCCATCATTTAAATCAGCTTCTGTACTAGATGACTGGAGGATAGCTAAAGTGACGGCAATTTTTAAAAAGGGCTACAGAGGTGAGCCTGGCAATTACAAGCTTGTAAGCCCGACTTCAGTACCAGGCAAACTGGTAGAAACTATAACAAAGAACAATATTGTCAGACAGATAGATGAACATAATTTGTTGAGGAAGAGTCAAAATGGTTTTAGTAAAGGGAAATCATGCCTCACCAATCCACTAGAATTCTTTGAGGGGCTCAATAAGCATGTGGACCAAGGGGATCCAGTGGATATAGTGTACTTCGATTATCTGAAAGCCTTTGACAAGGTCCCTCACCAAAGGCTCTTACCCAAAGTAAGCTGCCACGGGATAAGAGGGAAGGTGGATTGGTAACTGGTTAAAAATAGGAAACAAAGGATAGGTATAAATGGTCAGTTTTCAGAATGGAGAGAGGTAAATAGTGGGGACCCCCAGGAGTCTGTTCTGGGACCAGTCCTATTCAACATATTCATAAATGATCTGGAAAAATGGGTAAACAGCGAGGTGGCAAAATTTTCAGATGATACAAAATTACTAAAGATAGTTAAGACACAGACTGTGAAGAGTTACAAAAGGATCTCTCAAAACTGTGTGACTGGGCAACAAAATGGCAGATGAAATTTAATGTTGATAAATGCAAAGTAATGCACATTGGAAAGCATAATCCCAATATACATATAAAATGATGGGGTCCAAATTAGCTTTTACCACTCAAGAAAGAGATCTTGGAGTCATTCTGGATAGTTCTCTGAAAACATCCACTCAGTGTTCAGCAACAGTCAAAAAAGCAAACAGAATGCTGGGAATAAATAAGAAAGGGATAGATAATAGAACAGAAAATATCATGTTGCCTTTATATAAATCCATGGTACTCCCCTATCTTGAATACTGTGCGCAGAGGTGATCGCCCCATCTCAAAAAAAATATATTGGAATTGGAAAAGATTCAGAAAAGGGCAACTAAAATGATTAGGGGTATGGAACAGCTTCTGTATGAGGAGTGATTAATAAGACTGGGACTTTTCAACTTGGAAAAGAGATAGCTAAAGGGAGATATGATTGAGGTCTATAAAATCATGACTGGTGTAGAGAATGTAAATAAGGAAGTGTTGTTTACTACTTCTCATAACACAAGAACTAAGGGTCACCAAATTAAATTAATAGGCAGCAAGATTAAAACAAATAAAAGGAAGTATTTCTTCACACAATGCACAGTCAACCTGTGGAACCCCTTGCCAGAGGATGTTGTGAAGACCAAGACCATAACAGGGTTAAAAAAATAAATAGATAAATTCATGGAGGATAGGTCCATCAATGGCTATTAGCCAAGATGGGCAGGAATTGTGTTCCTAGCCTCTGTTTACCAGAAGCTGGGAATGAGTGACAGCGGATGGATTACTTGATGATTACCTGTTCTGTTCATTCCCTCTTGGGCATCTGACATTGGCCACTGTCAGAAGACAGGACACTGGTCACAAGGTATGTTCTTATCTTGCACTGTGTACAACTTGCAAGGCTGAGCAAATTATGGATATTTTGGTTCCAGGATCCAAACTAAAAAATCTGAAACAAAAACAATTGGTTCTGTTTAAAGCCAAAACAAATTTTTTGAATTATTTTCATCTAATCAAAAGATTAATTTTATTTGTTTGTTTTGAATCAGCTAAAACATCTCAAGTCATTTGGAATGGATTTTTTCCCATTTTTCAATTTATTTCAAGTTGAATGAAATATTTCAATTGACTCTAAATGAATTTTTAATGTTTTATTTCTGTTAGGCCAGTTGGGGAGTTTTTCACCCTTTTGTGTGTGCATTTTTTTAACTGGCCAAATTTGAAATTGAAATACCATTTCAAATTTTAAAAAAATCAAAGAGACATTCAAAATGGTGAAAACAAAATTTTTTTTGTTAAACCAAATTTTACTTCAATTCAAATTTGGGGCCTGAAAAATGCTTTTTAGCAACAAAAATTAGTTGAAAAAATTTCACCCAGCTCTACTTGGGAAGGATGCAACAAAAGATCCAGAAATGAGATCTCAAATTGGTAATATAGTATTTCATATAGAAATGTTTAAGTTCCCCTTTGTTATTGAACTAAATTAAAAAGTCGTAAACATGGCAGACAATCTGTCCAAAACTCTGCAAAAGTCAGACATTTCAGAAACAGAAAGCACTCTCTTATGAAAATTACACTTAATTCACTTCAGTCCATCTGATCAGATAAAAGCTGCAAACTTACTCTGGGAGCAAATCCACCAGAAAAGTTTAAAGTTGGAGATACTTGAAATGCCTGAGCTTCCAAGGGAGAGAGAAGTTCCCAAGAAAATTCAAATAGGCACTGGTGAACCCAGCTACCCAAATTCAGCAAAGGTATTTTATAAGTACATCTACTTTAAAGGTATTGATTTTACCATATCCACTATTCAATCAAAATTTGAACAGAAAAATTATTCAAAATCTTGAAACTCTCATAGCAAGTACAAACCTACCAGAAACTTAGGTTCAAGACATGCTTTAGGTGTATGGTTCCAATTTCAGCCATGATCAACCAATTACTCAGATTCATCCATTACAAGCCAACTGTCAGTTTATGTAAATATTGTTGACATCAGTTCAGAAATATCTTAGCTCACTCAGCCAAACCGAACATCAGCTGTTTTCTGAAATGGTGAAGTTGATAAAAATTACTTTGATGGTACCAGAAACTAATGTTGTAAGACAATGTGATTTCAGTGCTCTATGTCACATTAAAACTTGGCTTTGATCCACAGTAAGAAAATCACTGCTCAATTGCTCTATGATTTTACATGTATAACTCATAACGTAAAGTTTACAGATGATGCAGAAAAAATCATTTCAAGAAACCCAGATGAAGATCACTGTTTGAACTTTTTCAGATTTGTGAGTCATTCTTTTTACTCACGTTCAAAACTGCAATGCTTTAGTGAGTACCTCTGTACCATAACTAAGTTTTACTAGAGTGCAATAAACAAGCTTCTGTTCCAAACTCAGTGTTTGCTTTATTTATTAATGCAATCTCTAAATTTTGGGGGGCTAAAGCCCCTGCAAACCTCCAGTTTTATAGCCTTATAGTCATAGTTATAACATAGTCATGTTCTGTGTGCCTGCAAACCTCACTTGTGCGATGTCTAAGTTGCATGCCTAAACAGACCCACACTGTGACAACCTGGCCTTGAATCTCCACTGGTCTGAATTTAGGAAACACATCGGAGACACTTTATGAGATAATGGAAACTATATCGCTTAGCAGATAGAGTAGATCAGAAGACTCTGAAATCATTATTTATTATATATATTACAGTAGTGCCTAGAAGCCTCTCAGGATTGGGGCCATATAGTGTTGGACACTGTACAGGTATAGAAGAACACAGATTTCCACTTTAAAGAGATCAAAAGCTACTTCTTAAGTTCTATTCCTAGCTGTACCACCCTCTGCCTTAGGTATAAGCTTTACTCAAGTGTCCACTAATTTTGGGTTGCTCAGTTTTGAATGCCCAACTTGTGACACCTGAGGCCTGATTTGCACAGGCACTGAGAACTCACAGAACTCCAGGTGAAATCAACAGGAGATGCAGATGCTCAGCACATCTGGAAAACACTGTATCTCAAGTTGGTAAATCAAATTAGTAGATACTTTTATAAATTCTAAGCCTTAAACTTTTTTGTATCACCATCTATCCATCTGAAAAATTGATTTCATAATATTTAACTCACCGAAATGATGAAAATTAATGCCTATAAAAGTGCATCAAAATCCTGGCACACAAAGCAAATGTAAAATACCAATGAAATTAGGCCCTTTGACTCATGCTGACTTCCACAGAGTCAGAATTTTAACACATAAGACTCAAACAAGCAGAAAGACTGAAAGACATGAACATGTTTTTTGAAAAACATATCATGCTTGATTTTCACGTTAAAAAAATTGAAAAAAATTCACTGAGCTCTAAAAATTAATCACGTATTACATGGCAGTGTTTCTCTAACTGGGGGCTGTATTCCCAGGTGATGTGCCACCTCTTCTAGGGAGAATCAGGGAAACCCAAGCTAAATATAAAAAGAGAAACCATGTCTCTGATTTTCTCATTCATCTTTATTAAGGAAAAGCAATGGGTTTAAGCACAGCATTTGGAGCTAGATCCATATTTAAAAATTCCAGAGTGTGAGAGTATTTTGGTCTGGGACTTTGGTTTGGCCTCAAAAGTATGGCCCATTTCCAAAATGAATTAGGGATAGAGCTGGTCAAAAAAAAAATCAAAATGGTTTTCCATTGGAATATGCCATTTCAACCTAATATTGTTTTTTCCATGAAAATGTATAGATTTTGACGACATTTCATTTTTTTAAAAATTGGATAAGTTTGGAAAATGTTGACTTTGTTTGAATGAAAACTTTTGATTTTTTCATTTTGAAACATTTTGTTTTAAATATATTTTATAATCAAGAAAAAAGGGATAAAATCAAAAAGACATTTTGAATTTTTTAAATGTTTCAGTTTACATAAAATAAACTCTTTTTGGTATTTAGTTTAATGAAACATTTCAAAATTTTGTCTTTAAAATTTAAATTTTAAATTTAAAATTATTATTGTTAATCTCAAAATTTTCTACACAGCAGAAAATCTATTTTCAGACCAGCTCTAATTAGGGGAATAAACACTCTTGAAGTGTCGGGGTGAGACTGTTTGCATCTACTGTTTTGTTTATGGAACATTTCTACTTAAGACTCAACAACAGTAAAACAATTTATCATGAATATTAGGTAGCCAGTTAATGCTATTTAGATCACTATGGGGAAGCAAAATGCCAAATAAGTCCCCTTTAAAATGTTTAGTTCAGGGAGGTCAATATATTATTATGTACTTTAGGAGAGTGATGATCAGATAAATTCTCCACAACCTTGGAGTTTGTTATACTATGTAACATACATATAAATTACTATTAAAATACTTGCAGAGTTAATTACAAATTTGTCAAGAGCAACTTGGATTTATACTTCCCAAAAGAGAAATGATGAAAGAATCGTCTTGGTCTCACATAGCAAACTTGGGTAAATATCAATGTCTTATCTACTCCTGAATAATCAAAGGGAGATAGTGTTGTTGCTACAGGACGTTTTTCTTTTAATCTCTCCTTGCTACCCCCATGTGAATTTGGCAAATCAAATACAATATTTTAGTCTACATCAATGAACGTCTATAAATCAGCTTTATGCATTCCATAGTCTTAAAAACAATACGGTAGATTTATCTAAAAATCCATTATTTGAATACAAACTCCCATAACAAATTAAATCAAGTAAGAAAGAAAATCAGCATCCAGGTTTGAGTGATAAATATGTGAAAAGCTGAAAAACAACTCAGAATGACAATAGTAATGGGAAACTAAAGGGGAGAAATAGGAGACAGCTGAAAAAGAAAGATAAAATGAGAAAAGAAAAAATGATATAAAAAGTGTTTCTAGTCATACAATCGGAAGGACTGATGTGCTTTTAGATAATTCTAGAGATGCATTCAAGAGCTGAAGTATAGTACAAGTCAAAATTCCTTCTGTATATAGGGCTTCAGTGCTTACAAGTTCTCTAGAAATATTGTTGGTATAAAATTATTTTAAATGTTTATTTGTAAACATAAGCATTTGTCAGAAAAACTAAAAACACTATTACTTTATAAAAAGATGCAGGAAGTTACTGTTTTCCAGCTCATATAATTAGGTGTCATTATTAATTATTATTATTATTACTACTATTACTTTTGTTAGACTCAATCTGACAGTCTGAACAAAAGTGGCTAAGTAATCAAATTCTGTAAAGCCCTTGTCATCACAGTCTGATGGCTCATTCCTCAAGGGCAACAGACTTTCAGTGAATATGCCAGAGGGCACTGAGTACACCATTGGTGTACAGGAGCAAAGAAGGCACATGCCCTCCAGCTATTTCATCAAGGGGAAAAAAAGATCTCTTTTTCAGGAAGACCCAAGAACAGTCAAAACTTAACAACAGGACTATTTTCAGTATTATAAGGATTATGTGATTAGGTACAAAATATTACACACACACACACACACACACACAGAGTCTTATACACACAATATGTTTTGAATATCCCACTTTGCTGAGAATTACTGTTTTCCTCTTCTGTATCTGTCTGATTAATTTCAGTGGGAGAGGGGAGATCTGTACGGTTTCAGTTTGAGAATTGTCTCTCTTATATTGGTTTGTTAGCTTCTTCCTTGTCCAATATAACCAGGAATATTGATATGCATTAAATGAAAGGTTTGCCCCATGTAATCAGACTAATATCAACCATCAGGTGATGTGCATCAAATCTCAGTGTGTTGATTTCATTCAACATCCTTTTGAAAGAATGTTTCATTACCATGCAAATAGAAATAGCACTTATTTCCACACTGGCTAATTGCTACAGAATATCACATACAGACGCCTAAGAGTCAAATTCTTTCCTAACTTAAATCTTGTGCAATTCCATCCAAGTCTGTGAGGTTATGCAGCAGAATTTGACTCCATATTACACCCACTGAGCTTCATGTAGCAGGTCCCATTCACATCAGATAGGGAAGCCACCATATCACGTCACATGGGGAAGCCACCATCCATTACACTCATTCAATATTTTTGTAATAATTAGTAACAGTAACAATTATTAGGTACTAAATGCTACAATCTCCCCTATGTGTTTTCTGATCTTAATTATTATTAGGAATGACTGTAATTCAGCTAGCAGGATTTGGCATTAGTTCACAACATGAGTCCATCTATTACATCATCATGTGCCCAACAATCATAGAGTATCAGGGTTGGAAGGGACCTCAGGAGGTCATCTAGTCCAACCCCCTGCTCAAAGCAGGACCAATCCCCAATTTCTGCCCTAGATCCCTAAATGGCCCCCTCAAAGTTTGAGCTCACAACCCTGGGTTTAACAGGCCAATGCTCAAACCACTGAGCCATCCCTTCCCCCTCCCATGTGTTTATGACTAACAAATACATAATGCACCCAGACATGCTATAGATTGGCAGGGTGGGCAGAAATGGAATTGAAAATCCTTTCTTTATATTTAATATGCAGAAGTTGAAGCAAAGAAATAATTAAATGGAACCATTAGGTTGCATTTTTAGATTTCAAGATCATCTGAATTGCAACGGGTACAGCAAAAGGCATAGTCTATATTTGATTTTACTATCAACCCCACTGGGAGGCCTTCAATAATAATCTTTCCAGCTAGCAAAATTTGTTTTTCTTCGGCTACTATCAACCACCCCAGCTGTCATCCATAATATTTCTGATAATGTGTGCTGCTGTAATATCCCAGAACTCAGTTATTATGAACAAAGTTTGTTGAAATATGGCCAACAAAAGCAGTCAACTGATTTGGATTCTTGATTGAAATTAAAGCTTTAATTAATCTAACATTGAAACATTTTTTTACATTTTTTTTTGGTCTTTTAGATAAGCTTGCAAAATTGTTATTCAGTCTGGGAAAAATCAGACCCACTATTCAACAAAGAAACAAACAAACAAACAAACAAAGACAGCACACTTAACTGCATTCATATGGGCTCTGTGACCGATTCATTGTCATGTTTAAGCTGAGCTATTTCATTTCCTAAGGCCTTCTCCCCAGGGATCCTACTCCCCAAGCCATTTTCTCAGAGCTCTGCCTGTATTTTGAAAAGAAATCCACTGGGATAAGAACTAAGAAAATGAAATACAAGGCAGGAGATCAGAAAGTGAGAGTATGCATAAGAGAATAAAGGAAGGAAAGCCGAATGGGATAAATAAAACAGTTGGATGCAAGAAAACAAGAAAGCACACGGCTACAAGCTAAAAAAGAAATCTCGTTGCCAACTCAAGAATAAACTCCTGAGGCTGATTACAAGATTCAAATGTAAGTAGTAATGCTCTTGCAATAAAAAGGAGCATTTATTAAAATTTTGATATTCCAATACATAATTTATTCCTCTACTTCACTATTCCCAATTCCGATATCAAATGTAATCTTCTTTTCATCTATTACCACATCTATGAGTTGCATTCATTTTTTAAAATTCCCCTTAAATAATAGACGTGTTATATAAAAGCATTGGAAGTGTCCCCTGAAACAAGCTGTTTACTTAACCATTAAAAAAATACATTTGAAAGTTCTGATGAAAAAGGACTAGTCTTTACTTTGTTATAAATCAATTTAAAAATATATGCCAAATCTTAGTCCCATTGAAGTCAATAACAGAACTTCCATGTGGTTTCAACCAACATACTCCACTTGGGCTTGTTAAGTCACATGATATGTTGGCTTGAAAGACATATTCTAGATCTAAATGTGTGCTCAACTTATACCTGTTGGATCACCAACTTAAAGAAATCCTAACATCTCATAAGGAATGTATAGGACCTGCTACTGGTATTGTGCTCTTTTCCCTTAAAAAAATGAATGTAGCTTAATTCTACAATGTTACCATGTGCCTATATTCTAGCCAGCAGGCACCACACCACCCACACCCCAACTCACAGCCCACTGGCACTAATTATTGATGCTAAGCACACAATCTGGGCTTTCTATACTTGCTATTACATCGTCGGAGATGAAACATATAGAAACATAAACACCAGGCCCTCCTACCTATAAAGCCCATCCTTAAAATGCTCCTCTGTAATTCCTGTCTTGGAAGGCCTATCAGGCAATCTACTCCTGGGTTTGGTACAGGAGAAACAAAAGTCTCCCCCCACCCCACCCCATGAATTTTTACATCTGTACACACGAGGTGGACAGAATTTAGACTAAATTTTCCAAAGCACTCCTATCCCCACAGAGGAAAGTTAGGTGTATTAGGTCTCTAAGAAGGCAACAGCAGTGTTAAGTAAACAACCATGGGATTGGGAGGCAGTGACACCTGAGTTCTACCCAGCTCACTGTGTAACCCTGGGCAACTCATTTAACCACTCTGTGTCTGAGATTTCCCCATTTGATATATGGGGATAATGGGATTTACTGACCTGCCTCAGCTGTCATGTAGATTAAATTAGAGCCATGTTCTGCCTCCAGATATGCACACAAGCGATGACTGATTTCATGGGGAGCTGATATGTGTATCATAGTGCTGAATATGTCCCTTGATGTTTACACAGTGCATAGATGATGTAAAGTGTTATGCAAGTTTTGTGTACTCCTGTGAATTATTAAAGGATAAATTGACAGAGTGAATTTGTGCCATTTGAATTGATAAACATAGAAATTAAATAGTGAGTGGAATCTGTGACTTGACTAACCCTCTCACTTGATGTCAGTTAGCTAAAGGGTTTATGTCAATTAGATTTCTTATGTTGATTAATTTTAACATAACATAGAAATAGACAATGAGATGAAAAGAAAAATGAAGTATATAGGTATGAAACTACATTTTCATGGGAACGTGAAAGATGCCAGTTGAACAGTGCTGGAGAGTGAGGGCCAAATTCAGAGAAAAGAGTCCAAGAAAGTCTAGAGGGAGCCTCGGTTGGTGTACCTTACATCTCCTTCCTGCTCCGAGATTCAGCTTTGACCTATTGTTCCCTTACTCTGGCTATGCTTGCCGAAAGGGACAACTGGACAGGAACAAAGACACTATGATGAATAGAACCCAATCTCTTGAGTCACCTAATCCCCATCTTTTACTTATTTATTTTTAAAAAAAAATCATAAAAATCCCACACAGCCTTATAAAAATTCAGCTGCATAAATACACCTCTATTTGTGTGTGTGTGTGTGTGTGTGTGTGTGAGAGAGAGTGTGTGTGTGTGTGTGTGAGAGAGAATGAATTCTGGGAGAGAAAGTACAGAAAAAAAGAAGGCCAATTTTGCAATAGATATATATATATGAGCTGACCAGCTTACCAAAACTAGGAAGTGCTGAAAATTTCAAGTGAATAAGCTTTCCTGAAGAATATTCGAACCAATTTTCAGTTGTGTTTCTGCCATTTCAGAAAAAGAAGAGGAACAACAGGAGGTCGTTCTGTGGATATTTGTTCAATTGTATTAGTTAGCAGCAGGGACAGAAAGGCAGCCCCTAACATAAGAAAAATACTTTGAAATAATGAAAAGGAGATTGTGTGCATATGCCATGCTTCACAGAATCAGTAGCACTTCCTGAGACCAAGGACTAGTTTCTGGCTGCCTGTGTAGCAGCATCAATAGGGAAGAAGGTGCAGAGACCAAAGAATTGATGTCATAACTGGCTGTAGAACTCAGCAAGTCTCCTGTCTTTCAATCCAAGACCCTGTTTACTGGACCATGAAAACCAACCTAAAGCTTGAACCAAATGTAATCCTCTTAGGTTCAAAATAATTCAGTTAGTTGAATGACTTCCATTTTTGTACTCTTCAGCACATCCCAGTTTCATCTGAAGTAAATATCAAAACAGCACAAACAAGAGTAGTCTCATGATATTTCTGCCCCAACAACTCAGAAAGCATGGAAATCTTTAAAGACAATCTGACCATAAAAAATTTAAAGACAAAAGATGTCTGGATAAGGGTCTGACTGGTAGATGCTTATCAGAACAAACTTCCATATCTAGTGAGGTTCATCCATCACTAATGACTAGGCCCCTTTGGAAATGCTTTCCATTACAGTTTGGGATTATCCAGATAATTTAGATTAGTTTCAAGCAAGATGTCCCAGAGACAACAGGCAGTTTTTTAAACAAGCATAAATGAAAAGGAAAGCTTTATCCTCCATAAACAAGCTGTACATTGCCGTGAATAGAGGAGAATAATGCACTGGAGATACAGTAAAAGATGGGGTCTGACCAGGTCGCTTCTCATACTGTTGTGTGTGATGTTTTAAAACCCAGAAAGGTAATATCAAACAGAATGCTAAAATCAAACCCTTAGCTGTGAATCCTAAATATCTGACATTGTAGGTCCAAATTTAAAAAATGTGCTATACATAGTACAGCACCGTGATGTTATAAGGATACTTATGAATCAATTATCCATGATTAAGCCCTCTCATTTACAAATGGCTGTCAAGAAAGCTTGAAGGGGATGGTATGAAGAGACTGCCTACATTGGCAAGTAGCTGATCTGTGACAGCTAGCAGCAAATATCTCCATTGGCCAGTGATGGGACACTAGATGGGGAGGGCTCTGAGTTACAACCAGAATTCTTTACCAGGTATCTGGCTGGTGAGTCTTGCCCACATGCTCAGGATCTAACTGATAACCATATTTGGGGTTGGGAAGGAATTTTTCCATGGGTCAGATTGGCAGAGACCCTGGGGTGGGGGTGTCACCTTCTTCTGCAGCATGGGACATGGGTTACTTGCAGGTTCAAATTAGTGTAAATGGTGAATTCTCTGTAACTTAAAGTCTTTATATCATGATTTGAGGACTTCAGTAATTCAGTCAGAGGTTAGGGGTTTATTAGAGAAGTGGGTGGGTGAGGTTCTCTGGCCTGCAATGTGCCAGAGGTCAGACTAGATGATCATGATGGTTCTTTCTGGCCTTAGAGTCTAAATCTATGAAGAGATGCCCCATCCCAAAAAGTATCCCAGAGGTGCTGTACTTGATTCTGACATAGGTCTTTGGTAGTGCAGGCCAAAGTGGTATTTATCAGATGCTAAATACACCTTTTTTGTCCCCAAACTTCCCACTAGTGCTAATAGTAATGCAGCTCCACTAGTGAGAGCCCTCGTGTATTCAGGGCCCCAAGTGGATTCTGGTGTTTTAAGCACTCTGCCTGCTCAAAGCAGATATAAATGACATATTGCTAAAAATGTTGACAGTTCAAGACTTAGTCTACATTAGGGCTCTCAACATTGTTAGCAACATTGTGTTCAATGGAAAAATTTTCAGCATGAGGATTAGTGTAAACAAGCTTCTGGGTCAACCCTGGTGTCCTTCCTTAGCCCTTTCCCAATTTAATAGATTTCACTGGGAGGTGTTTTTACTTCAGGATTTGACCCTTTGAAGGGTGCAGTCAGAATTTAATCTAACAATTCCCCTCATCAGTAGCTGGTGTGGAGGGAAGTTTGTAGCCAGAGCTGAGGCCTTAATTTCTCCCTCTCCCTCTGGATAACCCAATGACAGTGAAGGCTAGCCAAAGTAGAGCTTCCATTCAAAGAGCATAAGGCCTGAGTCTCAGGGGTGCAATGACAGCAGAAGAATTCTTGCAACCTTGCTCCCAAAACTAATCACAGTTTGGTGCAAAATATTTTTTATACCAACTACTAGTGAAACTGCTGTTTTACACTGGGTACTGAGAGTGGTGCATATAGCTACATAGCCGTAATGGCTCGTTTCTCCTCGTACTGCTCCTTTACATTGCTAGGAGCCTGATGTGTGCCATTTTGTGAGGCAGTTGGATGCAGCAAGTTACCAAGGGGACATGCAGCATCTTCACTCACAGAACACAGGTCTCTTTCTTGTTTTCTCCTACTCTAAGCTACAAATCATTTACACTGAAAGCATATAGTTGCCTTTTGTGCATGGAAAATTGAACACGAGAGTAGGTCCTGGAATTGTAGAATTAGAATGCCAGAAGTAGGGAAAACTAAGATGACTATCTTCAGAATGAAAACCAATTGAAAAATAAAAATGATTTAATGCACTTGATTTCCTGTTTAATTGCTACCACATGAATCTGGAATTAAATTTTAATTTTAATTTCATTTTAATAGAGTGGTGTATTAATTTTGATATAATTAAGCCTACCAAGAATACATCTTTGGGATAGCACAGGGAGTTTTTCCTTGGGTAGTTAACTGTGTGCTGCACATTTCTACCTGCTTCTAGCTGAGCACTATGGGGAGGAGTAAAGATAAATTATTATTGGAAGCCTATATGATGACAGGAGAGATTACAAATGCTATTAAAGATTTAGCAGTAGGAGGGTGATGATGGAATACCAGTCAAATGTTTTTTTTAGTTGCCTTAGAATATTAGTGCCTCACTATCATTATAATTATGAGTTGATCTGTGAAGAAGCAAACAAGTCTCGAAAGTTTCACAGGTGCCATTCACCCAATTTTTTTCTCTCAGTGTAAGCCTGAAATACCCCATCAGGCATGAAATAGTGAGTGAGCCTGAAAGAAAAACAGACAGCATCATGCAAACAAAAGCGTCCCAGCATTGGGGTACCAGTGGTTCTGCAGAAACTTACTGTAATGTTCAAAATGCAATATCTGCTTCATTATTTCTCTCTGGCACACTGAACAAATCCCAGCAGGGCTCAAAGAAACTGCAGCACTGAAAGAAAGAAGGAGAAAGTCAGAGATGGGGAAACCAATGTTTTGAAGCACTTGTTCCCCACGGAAAAGCAAGGGAGAATTCAGTGATTCCACAGGCCTTTCAAGCAGTTCTACCACTTTACTAGTCCAGCCAGCCAGTTTACTTTGCTTTTCTCAGCCTATGCTTTTTCAGCCCCGTTCAGCCAGGTGGGCTCTAAAATCCATCATGGAGATTGGTTTATGTAAACCTAGCTCAACATTGTAGCAAAAGGTTTCAGAGGGGTAGCCATGTTAGTCTGTATCAGTAAAAACAACAAGGAGTCCTTGTGGTATCTTAGAGACTAACACATTTATTTGGCCATAAGCTTTCATGAGCTATAACCCACTTCATCAGATGCATGGAGTGGAAAATACAGTAAGCAGGTATAAAAATAAAGCACATGAAATGATG
This sequence comes from Dermochelys coriacea, assembly GCF_009764565.3. Lineage (NCBI taxonomy): Eukaryota > Metazoa > Chordata > Testudines > Dermochelyidae > Dermochelys > Dermochelys coriacea. The sequence continues at coordinate 75,516,876 of NC_050073.1, forward strand.
GGAGTTGCCTTACCAAGTCTGGGGGTCAGTGCTTATGAGACCAATTCAATTAGGGTAGATGTGGCCCATTCCCAACAGTTGACAAGAAGGGGTGAATATCAACAGAGGGAAAATTAGTTGACAAAAGGATCAAGAGCAACTCAAGCCCTGTGGTAGGATAAAGCATGCACAGATGAATGGAGGTAAGCAGGACAGCACACCAGGCCTTAGCAGCTTTTACTATTTAAGGTAACAATTGGAGGGGAGCCCTGATACCATTCTGTAAATCTTGACATAGCAATATTTGAAAGCCACTAATCTCTGGTAAAAGACTTAGGAGCACTTGAAAACAATAATAAGGAGGCTTTTTCCTCAATTATTTTGTATTACTTCTGGAAGATTTTTTGTTTTATTGCCCAAACCAGATAGAAGAGGCAAAATAATTGTATTGAGCCATATGTCAATCTGAGTTACATCAGAGTAAATCTGGAGGAATCCCATTGATTTCAATTGACTTCAGATTCCCAACTCAGAAGCAAATGAAATTAAATACAACAGCACTTGTAACAGCAATGGGAGTTACATGTGTATATTCCAGGGGCAAAATGTGGTTCTTTTTGTTTTTCTCGTTTTGTTATGATCTCAGATTAGGCTTTCACCTCTGTTTTCCTCCAGACTTTTCATTTTGAGTGTGGAATGAAACAAAACAAAACAAAAAAACCTCAGCAATTACTTTACAATGTTGTTTTCTTAGAGACTAGTTTGGCCTTATTAAATTTGGAACCAGTGAAGAAGGAGAATACAACAACAGCTGTTAAGATCCTAAAACAGAAACCAAACAGCCTTTTAAGAGCTTTATTGTTTTCTTTTTGTTCTTAGGGATATATTTTATTTTATTCCATGGCAGTTTAGGAGAGAACCTGGGGAAAACATTTGCTTAGGAGCATGAAAACAGGGACCAAAATGAAACAGAAGTTAAAATGTTGTTGTATTTCTTTTCTTGAAGATACATCTTTATGTAATATATCAGACACCAGCCAAAGACAAGGGAAGCCTTAGTGACACTCAAAGCTGGATTTTGAAAATTTAGCTCCCAACCTCATATTAACCCAAACAACATTTTTGGAGAGGCTGCAGGTGCAAAAGAGAGATCTTGACTACTTCCAGGGCATATGCTGGTAATAGATATGTTCAACATAGTATGTTCTCTCTATGGCCTCAGCAAGGGTTAGTCTGTCTTTCCATATTTTATGTGAGACGTAAAACCTAGGTTTTAGGGGCCTAGGTTTATGTCTCACATAAAATATGGAAAGACAGTCTAACCCTTGCTGAGGCCATAGAGAGAACATACTATGTTGAACACTTATGTCCATTAAAAATCCATTATCAGTTACATAAGAAGAGGGGTATTAACAAAAATGGTATTAACAAAACTCCAGCCCAGGCAACTGTACTCTGTGTACCTAAACCTTTAACACTGTGGTTCATGGACCACTGGCTGGTCACCTGGTGCAAACTCTCCCCTTCATGTTCACCTGCTCAATCTAAGTAAAGACTGCTGAAAGCCATGATATACATTTCTATTAATTTCCATGTAAGTAGTATGTTAGTTAACATAGGGATGCTGTTTAGAATTGTGAAGAGAAGAGATGCTAGTCTGAATGATAAGTGGGAGGAGAGGTCGTCATTCAGTTGGGAATGGGAAAGAAAGTGTTCATGAGACACTTCCTCCATGAAGATGGAGTTCATAATCTGACCCTCTACTTTAAAATATTGTCACCTGGTATAAATTGGTCTCCTGCAAGCTGCTGTGAATCTCTCTCATGCTCTTTAAAAGAAAAGATTTAAGACAATGGAATGAAAAAACTTGAGGATCCCTCAGACACCAAGGGATGGATTCAGTGGTGCCACCAACTTCACCTTGTGCCATGTAAGGGGGCAAGAGGGGATGTGTAGGCAGCATGCCAGGGGGCAGGGTGGGGACAAGCTACGCCTGATCTTCCACTAGCTCAAGTAAACCAACTTTATTCCAGCATCAGACGTTAGAACAGCTGGGGGCTCTAACTTATGTTGAATCTGAGTAACCAAGAATGAGAGAGCTGGAACCAGCTTCTTACAGTTGCCATTGTCCGCTGCAAGCTCCGCTTAGGCATTGGAGAGAATCAGGGCCCAGGTTTGCTTACAGAAGATGGTCCTTGGTGGAGCTTCCACTAATTCCCACCTAAAACAACAACACTAATCTGTACTAACTTGACTAAGGTGTTTTGAAAATCAACCTAAATTTAGAGGACAAATAGGATTAGTAATGGAGTAAGGAACAAAGAAGTGTTTCTTGTTTACCTCAGAACAGTAAATTGCCATCAAGACGTATTCATGATATTGAAAGGAAAGAGATAAAAAATGAAGATCACTGTACAAACATGTTCATCAGGCTGTCTTTACCTAATGCACCAGGAAATTCTTTCTAGAGTGGACTGGCTGGTGCTGGCATTGTTGCAGCAAGGCTAGCAACTTATGTTAATCCATTTTGCTTCTATTCCTTTTGGGAATGTGTATGTTGTATCTTACCTGATTTGCTTTGCATTGATATAAGACACTGATACACCGCATAGAAGTGAATCCAAGCCACAGCCAAATGCAGAATATATTGATGGGCTTAGTCCTAAGGAAGACTAGACCAGAGGTGATGCTGCCCTGGAAACTGCTATGAACACTTTGACTAAATGAAAATATCAAATTGTCTATATAGTAGTAATCCATTGACTTCAGAAGCTGAAGTTTCCTGGGAGACCACAGTTTGTTCCAATAATTTCCATTCCATCTGCTAGGTTAACTTGAAATAAACTGTTATTACTAGGAAAATTGTCTGTATTGAGTCATTTAAAACTCTTTCCCATCCCCTACTTTTATTAGGGACAACCCATCCGGCCAGTTAACTCCAGTGTTTTGGGGCATGTTATTACCTTCCTTATTTGGAAGGGGCAAATTCAGAGACTATGTGTATGGGAGTGTACGTTAACACATGGTAAATGGATCTGAAACGCAGAGGGGGCCAGTTGGTTTAATTTACACCAATATAAACAGTGATACATTTCAGCTCACATATGACCTTATACATCACCTCTGAACTTAGTCCTAATTATCTAAAACTCCACTACCTCTTCTTATAAACTAAAATATGGCTAGAAACACAACTTCTTCCATTTGAGCCATTTATGTGCAAACTGGAAAGGATCCTATCTAAAATTGTGCATATGTTGCCAGCTTCCTGCTGTAGAAATCAGTCACCAAAGAGATGATGGTGACATTCGAATTTTGCATGGTATACAGTATGTGGATGGTTCAATTTAAAAAAATCGAAAGTAATGATCAAATTTGGAAGATGTATGATGGGAAGGCTCAGCACCATCAGGAAGTATTTTGCCATGGACCCTCGTGATGAGGCAATAGGTGGGGAAAGAGAATGAAATTAGGAGGGTTGTCTGAATAAATCTAGTGCAACTCCAAGCTGCATTTCAACTTAGTTCTTAGCACGAACTCCACAATATAAGGCAGGGTTCAATCTTAGGCATATAATTATAGGATAGGATATTTAGCCTTATAGGATACCATATTTAATGGGGTATGTGAGGGTAACAGGATCTTTGGAATTTCTTCAGTGTAATGTGGAGTCAAAAACCTAGAACACAGGTTATGCTAAGTTCAAGAAAAGCAGCAAAAGAGTCCTTTGCCTAAAGAACTAATACACTCAAGGCAATCTCTGGATGGAGACATTTTGGTTTGAGAAGTGGAAAATAGTTTTTTAACTGGTAAAAATAGAATCTGGCTCATAGGGAAACTTATAACACTTGCCTCAGGTCACAGAGGAAAAGGATATTGTTTTTTTCTTCCCAAAGTCCATAAATAAATCAATTCTGCTAGTGTCAGAATATGGTATAGTTGAGAACATTTTCATTTTTGGTCTATCAGTAACTATGGGCCATATTCATCTCTGGGGTAACTCCTTTAAAGTCTGAAGTCAACAAGACAACTGAGACTGAATTTGGCCCCCAAGGTTGGATCATACCCTCTCATGGAAATACCCACAGGATGGGGCGCGTGGGGTGGAAAGTCTTGTTAGGATCTCCATATAGTTTTTCCTGAATCATTCTGTCTTGGAACAGAGCTGATCTTCAACCCCTACAGCCTCAAGCACAAACTGGCAATTATGTGATCCTCAGGATATCGCGTGTTGCTACACTGGATCTGGGGCTCTCCCCAACTCAAATTCCACAGCACTATTAGGGTTATCTTCCAAAGTCACTGCTCCTGAGATTTCTTTTCTCTTAATGAGATTTCCCAACCACAGATGCAAAAGAGGAAGTCCCTCAGTAAGGGAAAGGAGAAGTCCTCCCTCTGCAGATAGTACTGGCCAGATGATGTGTTTAAACCACCTCAAACTTCAGGAACATCAACAAACAACAGACCTATTTTTCACAAAAAACCTCATTATTTAACAAACTTTCAGTCTTCAGACTGAAGAGCTGAGCCTTCCAGCACGCTGAATATCACTAAACCATCACATCACTCTAACAGACTTCTGCTGAGAAGAACCTGGTTTGGGAATTCTTCTGGTTTCACTGATTTCCTAATTCCATTTGTTATAAATAGTTGAAAAATGAATTATTTAACTTCCTTCCAGGCAGAGGTCAGAAACTCATAGCGGAGATGTCCATTTCACCATTAGTAAAAATGAAAAACAAAACATTTCAGGTAGTAAACAGCTGCTACAGTTAAAAGTGGGCTCAATGATAAGCACTGTAACATGGTTGTAACAAATCAAGCAAAGCTGAAAATGTGAGTGCTCCCTGGCAGCTAACTCCATTCTGTGTTTCTTTCATTTTTCCTTATCAATTTCATACCAAACAGACCAAGAGAGCCCCAAGCAGCTGGAATTCATGTCAGAAAGTATGTGGTAAAGTCTGACTTAGGAAAACCAGTGATAACTCAAACAAAATCTGAAATTTATGGGAGCGAGGGAGTAATAGTGAGTAGCAAACATCCAAAGACTTAAATTATAAAGATTTTGGGCTTTATTCTTTTCTCATGTGCTCTAGTTTTACATCTGATTACTTATGTGTCCCCTAATCTCATAGTATCAGCATACCTCACACTTTTAAATATATTTATCCTCACAGCACACCTGTGAAGTAGGGAAGTGCTATTATCCCTATTTTACAGAGACTCAGCGAGATTAAGTGACTGGATCAAGTGGCAGAGGAGAACTGAATCCAGATAGCATGCTAATTTAAGATTTGGGATAACTGCTAGAGCAGACTTCCTCTCTAGATTCCTGATTTACATCAGCGTGAGAGAAGAATCAGACCCAGGTTTAAATCTCTGGCTGAGAAAGAAACTGTAGAAAATCCACTTTTTCTTGGGCAGCAGTTTGAGGGCTAGGATCTGCACAATCCTGTGGTTAATCAGCTCCAATTTCATTGAGAAATATCAGTTTAAAAACAGGGAATCTAAGGATTTTGAAAATAAAATGTAGAACGGTCTTTTAAAAGACCAGGCTCAGTATACAAACTTTAAATAAGATCCAAGAAAGATATTTCTGAACTCCTGCTTAAATATTTTGTATTAGGACTAAATCACACAGTCCCCACTCATTGTTAACATGGTACATGCTGGTGAGCTGAGAGCAAGGGTTTTCTTCCTAGGTTTTCTAACCAGAAACCAACACAGAAGCTCACAAAAATTTCCCTTTCCGCCTCCCCGGGATCCAGGCCAGCTTTGTGACCCTTCTTTCCTTCTTGTCCGCAATCTCCAATTTATAGCCCTCCCCTAATCACCTGTGGAAGAGGAATTGGAAACTGAGCTGAGGTTAACCCTTTGTTCACCACAGACCAGTTAGTACACTCTCATCCTACCACTCTTGTCCAAATATCCTGCCTTTGCAATACAGGCTTATCCCTTTCAACCTGAGATTTATTTATCACCACATGGAAGTTTTCAGAAGTGGCTACTGTTTTTTCTTTTTCTGCCTGTGGCACATAACTTCACTCAAGGAATGCAGCTCTTCTCCACTGTGTTACTGGTGACATTTATAGCTCTATTTTCCCAAGACACCATCCAGCATTTCCTCTATATGTAACTTTTCTTTTCATTCTTATTTTTCTGATAAGAGACAAATGGTGCTCAAACATCAGCATTTGTGCTCGGAGGACTCACACTTATTTCACAGTATCCATGAGCCCTTTGCTACTTCCACTGAAGTCAAAGGCAAAAACCTCATTGGTTTGAAAGAATTAGATACTAATGGTCTGATCCAGCTCCAAAAGAAGTCAATGCAAATTTTGGCACTTACTTCAATGGGAATTGGATCAGAATCTTAGTCAATGGAAAGACTCACAATGAATTCAAAGAGTTGAACTGGACCCTAAAATAGGCCCGGGTTCATTTTCCCAGAAGTCTGAAGGAAATATTTATTCAACTACCGCCATTCTCAATGAAGCTACTGATAGAATATAGACCCCAAAACAATATTAACCCTTTTGAGAAATTGCTATAGAATTAATAGGGACAGAATCAGTGGGGCTTAATAGAGTTCTATGGCAATTTCTCCACAAACTTAGAGAAATTAATGGAATCTGAATTCCTTTCTCTAGGTTTTTTGAACCACCCTATACATTCTATAGCAGGGATATAAGTATTTATTAAATTCCATAGACAGGCTAAAAAAATAAAAAGGTTTTCGTTCTCTATGACCTTTCTAGAAATAAATAAGACCTAAGCTCCACAAAGCCTGATTTTTCAGAGAACTGAGTGCTGACAGCTCCTATTGGCTGTAGTGGGAGCTGAGGGTATATTCAGTACTTCTGAAGATTAGGACCCATAACTTTCTAAAACCAGTGCATCAGCAATGTATAACTAGACCACAAAATTTTGCTTTCCTCACAACAGCATCTTTCCAAGCAGCTGTTCATTCCATCTTGAATAGCACACTGCAGTGCTTAAAAGAGTTAGAGCATTCCCAGTAACTTTTTAAAAGGGAAGGTCAATAACACACTATGTTGATTGGGGTGAAGAAGGAAGAAATGCTGAATGATTACAGAATTATGGTATTATGTGCAGTGTTGTTATGGCAAGATGCCCAGGGCTCATAAAAGATAAATGAGGTTTGAAGGGGAGTTGAGGGGGGAGGGGGTTGTTAAATTTAATAGAAGTTCTTTTTTTTTTTTTTTTTTTTTTTTTTTTTACTGGCAAGGGAATGCAAAAGACATCAAAGCAGTTTTCCTATAAATCTATATGAAAATGAATTTCAGAGGCAACTTTTCTGCTTTTATTACTGAAGTTCTTTTAGAAGCTGAAAGGGAGCATAATTCAGTGTTTTTCAAATTGCTTTGGAGAAATATAAGAAAAAGTTATGACTTTTTTTTAAATTGTTTGGACTAAACATATATACAGCCCCTGGATATTTTTTTTTTTGGTTTAGTAAAATGGTTCCTAAAGAAATTCCTTCACAGCTCTGTCCATGCATATTTCACTTTGAGACACGCACATTTATTTCTAGTCTAGAACTCCAATGACATGATATAACAGTTTAATTTAAGGCTACTATCACCTTCTTAGGAGGTGAAGCACAGTTTTGTGATTAGAGAGCAAGGCTGAGACACCAAATTACTGAGTTCTATTCTTGGTCCTGCCAGCGAGTCACTCACTGGCCAACTCACCTAACTGGCCAATCCGTAAACAGCTATAATAATAGGTTCCTACCTCACAGGTGGTAAAGCTGTTACAGTTTAACATGTTGAGTTTAGCCTTAGTGTAAATGGACACATAATCGTGTCCCAGCCTTCACTGCAGACCATGGGAGTAATTCCCTAGTGCCTTGCACCTTGTGAAATCTTCGGAAAGTGTGTGGAAAATGCAGCTTAATGGTAGCATGAACACCTTCTTTTCATTCATGTAGAAGATTAGATAAATTTCAAAGCACTGGAATATCAGGCCCCTTGTCTCTTAATGTGTCAGACCCAGCCTCAATGCTCTGTTCTTCACCTTCCCTTGCAAATGTATGTGCTTTTCCCCATATTGCAACAAATGTTTGAAATCCCCTCCCAGTTCCCCTCAGCTAAGCCAGAACCCTCTTTTCATTCATATCCCTCCAAAGAACCACAGGAAATGAGTCAGTAATATAAAAATGAACTAGATAGTGACATTACAGTCTAATCCAGAGTAAGAAGCAGTATACACTATTGTGCTGACGCAGAAAGAGCCCAGGAGTCACAGTCTCCTTTCTGGTCTCCCCACTGCTCTGGGGGAAGGACTATGCTGTGACACATCGCTTGACATGCCTGCATAGCCACATCACCAGGTATATGTGAGAGAAAGAAGACAGAGTCAAAACTCTTCCCCCTCTCTCCCTTCCCTCCCATCTGCATGAGAAGGAGTCACCATACCTCACTGGGTCACAGCTGACAATACCAGATTCTGCCAAGTTTTTCAAAACCACCATTTTCGATAGCTCCAACAGCAAAAATCCTGAATGTTTTTCTTATCTGAAATTGCTTCACTTAAAAAGGTGCAAAAAGAGGAAATAAATGTATCATCCATATACTGATAGTTAGTGGAACAGAAATGTCTCACACACATTTGTCTTTTTGTTTATTTCTTCTGTACCCTGGGTACTGATCCTTTCAGAAAGGTTAGGCGAAACTGAAATGTAAGTGATGTGGAAATTGCTGCATCTCTTCCCCACACACATATACACGTTCTCTTACATGCTGTATATTTAATTTTGAAAAAAAAAATCAATAAGCAAAGAAAACATTTGAGAAAAGAAAAATGTTCTAGCTGAATCACAGTGCTCTGTGCAATACATATGTCAAATATTTGAGGAAACGGATGGATTTTTACAGAATGTTCTTTTTTAAAAAAGGGGTGGAGGGGGCTGGCCAGGTGGGTCATTCATTCTATAGGAAGAAATGAAGCCTAGAAAGATTAAAACACAAGTTATAACTTTTAAAAACTGTATAAACATCCACCAACACCTCAACAAAAACTCTGAAAAATACTTTGCGTAGAGCCAATGCCCCTCAGCTGATTCTTTTTTTTATAAAACTTTTATCTGTAGTCACATTTTCATGAAAGTAAGACTTTTATGACACAACTTCTTACTGTGGATATGACCAGTGTTGCTATATGTATGGGCAAAATTCTCACTCATGATTGGTTGAAAACATCAAGTGATGTCACTAAGAGTCTATTGATTCTCTCTTCAGAGATCAGTAATACTGAGACCTGAACCCAATCCATTCTTATTGTAACATTTCAACCCTTTTCTCCCTATACATTACTTCACAAATGCTCCATTATCTTGCAATCCTTCATTTTCAGAAGCAATTCATCTTTGCTGTTCAGCAGTTTCTGCTACTTTCCAATACTCTTTTCTCAGATCTGCCCAAGACCTATGTTGTCACATCCCCTGCTCTTTTTCACCTTTCTTCACTGTGCACAACTGTGGTCAACCGTTCAGTGGCAAGGCTAGAAGCATGTCAGCTGGCTAGTGGCTCCCCTCAATAAGTTTTGGGATTTACTAAATAGCGAGACAGTGCGTGGCAAACTGGTGTGTAAATCTATAGCACTCTAGCCTGCCACACACCAGCTGTCTGTGTGCACCCTGCTACCATGCCCTAAGTGTTCCCTCTAATGCACTTTGATCTACTGCGGTTTCAGTCAGCACCTGTTTCTTTACCTCTCCAATACAGAATTGCCACACTCTAGGCCTGTGCCTATCATTGATATGAATTTATAGTTGGAACAATATTATACAATCAGATCACATATAAAAGTACGTCCTGAATGACAGTGAAAACATTATTGTTCTTTTGGGGTTTCTGACTTCGTCTGTCCTTTAGAATATTACTTTCTAATTTAAAAACTAAACCTGCTGGCAATGTATGCAGCTAGAGAAAATTCCTGCCTAGCTGGATGGCAATGGCTCTGAGTGAATGTATGTTATTTGTCATGGCCAGTTATTTTAAAGTTACTTACTAAGTTACTAAAATAAGTTTAGTAGCCTTGAAAACTTCAGGAGCATGCTTCAGGTATACACATTATTCAGTGTGAAAACTATATGAAAATATGTTTTCATAGGGCATATGCCTCTGTTGTGTCCTTCTCCACTCACCTCTGTGCCTTCTTACATGCAGCTCCATATGGCTGCAATTCAACATCAACACACCAACCTGCAGATGCTGCACCAGAGAACTCTCAGAAACTCTGTCTTGAAATCAGCGCAGCAAACTAGAAGTGCTGAGACAATGACATCACAGTAGTCTGTCCCTTGATGTCTGACTAAGAAGCATGGAGCCCCCACTCCACACATCACTACCAACTGAGCCCCACTGGGTTGCGGGAAAAGGAGTTTGATTCTCTACTACAACCCAGAGCCCTAACTGATTGGAGGGCTTGCAGGAAATCCCACCCCTATTTCCTCCTGGCAGCTCTCTTCCCTTTGGGAGATGAAAATGCCACTTTAAAAGAGATGGAGTACTTGTGGCACCTTAGAGACTAACAAATTTATTAGAGCATAAGCTTTCATGGGCTACAGCTCACTTCATCGGATGCATAGAATGGAACATATAGTAAGAAGATAGATAGATATAGATATACAACAGAGAAAGTGGAAGTTGCCATACAAACTCTAAGAGGCTAATTAATTAAGATGAGCTATTATCAGCAGGAGAAAAATACTTTTGTACTGATAATCAAGATGACCCATTTAGATAGTTTACAAGAAGGCATGAGGATACTTAACATGGGGAAATAGATTCAATATGTGTAATGACCCAGCCACTCCCAGTCTCTATTCAAACCCAAGTTAATAGTAACTAGTTTGCATATTAATTCAAGCTCAGCAGTTTCTCACTGGAGTCTGTTTTTGAAGTGTTTCTGTTGCAAAATTGCCACCCTTAAATCTTTTACTTAGTGGACAGAGAGGTTGAAGTGTTCTCCTACCGGTTTTTGAATGTTATGATTCCTGATGTCAGATTTGTGTCCATTTATTCTTTTGCGTAGAGACTGTCTAGTTTGGCCAATGTACATGGCAGAGGGGCATTGCTGGCACATGATGGCATATATCACACTGGTAGATGTGAACTAGCCCCTGATGGTGTGGCTAATGTAATTAGATCCTATGATGGTGTCACTTGAATAAATATGTGGACAGAGTTGGCATCGGGCTTTGTTGCAAGGATAGGTTCCTGGGTTAGTGTTTTTGTTGTGTGGCGGGTGGTTGCTGGAGAGTATTTGCTTCAGGTTGGGGGGCTGTCTGTCTCCTAAGATCTGTGAGAGTAAGGGATCATTTTTCATTGTAAATCTTTGATGATGCACTGGAGAGGTTTCAGTTGGGGGCTGAAGGTGACAGCTAGTTAAAGCTCATTTCTTAAACATCTGGGATTTATTGCATTGTACTGTCAGTGTATAATTGCTCTGGTTAGTCAGCCAGGTGTATAATCTCTGTACTCATTCCTCCTATGGTTCTGTATGCCAGTAGGTGGCTGATAAAGGTGTTTGATATAGATAGATAGATATAGATATATATCTATATATATGTGTGCTTTGTGGTTATTCTCAGGTAAATTCCTGTCTCCTCAAAAGTTGTCAAAGGGTTCTCCACCACAGGTCAGGGAATGGAAATGTGGGACTACCTAGCAAAGAGACAAACTATGCTACACAAATTAGAGGGGTTGAGCCAGTGATATTAGAGAGATCTGTCCCTTGACATCAGATTAGCAAACTAGTGTTGAACCAGCAACCTCAATGGATAAGAAAAGCAGAGATATAGCACATTCTTCATTTACGCAGCATGATTTTACTCACCAGTCCCCTAAAAGGCAGCGGAAATGGTGACTCCTTTTTGGATTAAACCCTATGAGACAATGAGAAAAATTAATTTGCTAATGTCTACAAATTGTTTGCTAAGAATAAATTCCCATGCATTCCATTTTGCAAATATGTTCAAACTGTTTGCGTAACAGTGAATAGAGCTGACTTTAATTTGTTTATAAAGCCATGCACGATGTTTGCTCATGTATGACTAATTTCTAAAATACTGGCATACTTTTGAAATACATTATTCAACTTTTGCAAAACTCTGCATGAGTGACTCTTGCAGAATTATGTTACTAAAACTGCTCTTCTATCTTTCATTGAATTGCTGTCCTTATGGGTCAAGTCTCCCAGGGTGTGGATGTACAATTGCCAGCCCAGTTGTCATTAGTGGTGGGATTTAAACATGTGTATCAAGAAGGAAACACATTCCTTTCAAGGTGAAAAGGGAAAGCCAGGGCTGGATATCAAGTAGATGCTTAGTTGGCTGTTGAGCTTTACTGAGTTGATATTGGTCTAATCATTGTTCAGTTGATTTGCGTGTGTGTCTAATTATACATTACTGAAAAAAAGTACAGTTTAATCTGTAAATACTAGTTCCCATAGAAAGTAATTTTGGTGATTCAGTAGGTAGCACTCATCTGGCCCTGAATTAGTGCTGAATCAATGTTATATTATGGTGCTAGTGGCCCACTCAACTGCTGAACGTGCCAAATGAAAACCAAGATGTAAAATTAAACTTTTAATTATTTGTGTTGACTTAGGTATTGTCATTCCTAAGCATTCAAAAATCATTAGTTGCCCTCTCCCTCCTCCCCGCCCAAAATCATGAGATTGACTTTAGAATCATGGAATTTAAAAAAAATAATATATATGAGGTATATTTGCACCTTTAGATTCAGATTTAGATTTTCTAGCTTTACTCCGGAACCAAACTTTGGCCAGAAACTTTTTTTTAATGAAATCTAGGATTTTTACATAATCACACGACTTCTCCAGGAGTTGAGGCTTTAACAAAATCACTCAAAACTGTAAAAATTGCAGGAAAATCACAAGATTTTGCAGGACTGTTATTGAAAGATCTCATGTTGCTTTTCATGAGAGCAGAATTGTTGAATTCCTGTATACAGGAATATAGCTGGGATAATTATATCCTAATGTCCAACTGCAATTGTTTTAATTGATTCATAGATTTTAAGGCCAAAAGGGACCATTTAGACATCTAGTCTGATCTGTATATCACAGAGCATTAAATTTCACCCAGTTATCTCTGTTTTAAGCCCAATAACTTGTGTCTGGCTAAAGCATATCTTCCAAAAAGGCATCCATTCTTGATCTGAACACGTTGAGAGATGGCGAATGCACCACTTTCCTAGGTAGGGTGTTCCAATGATTAATCACCCTGACAGTTAAAAATATGTTCCTTATTTCTAATTTGAACTTGTCTGGCTTCAGTTTCCAGCCAGACAATTTTAGGTTCTTGCTATGCCTTTTTCTGCTAAAGAGCCCTTTTATTCCCTGTATTTTCTCCCTTGAAGGTACTTATACACACTAAACAAGGCACCTCTCAGTCTTTTCCTAAAAAAGCTAAAGAGATTGAGCTCTTGAAGCCTCTCACTGTAAGGCATTTTCTTCAGCCCTCAAATAATTTCTGTCTCTTTTCTGCATCCTCTCCAATTTTTCAACATCCTTTTTTAAAATGTGGATACCAGAACTATATCTATTATTCAAGCATCAGTTTCACCAATGCTGTATATAGAGGTAAAAGCACTTCCATACTCCTACTCACTGTTCCTTTCTTTCTACAGCCAATGTTCACCTAACCCTTTTAGCCACAGCATCACACTGGGAGTTCATGTTGACCACTGTGACCCCTAAATTCTTTTCAGTGCCATAGCTTTCCAGGCTACCATTCCCCATTCTGTAGGTATGGCTGCATTCCTTGTTTCTAGATGTATAACTTTCCATTTGGCTGTACTAAAACACATTTTCTTTAAATGGGCCTGTGATGGGGTGCAACTCACCACTCTGGCCCCTCCTGCCGACTGTCATAGGAATTAGCTCTACTCGCCCGGGCACCCTCCTCTGGTGGTGGTTCAGCACCATCACTTTAGTTCCAGGATCTGCACCATTATCAGGGTTGCGTCATCTTCTTCAGTAACACTGCCCTTTGGCTGTGCCACAATCTGTGTCCCCCCTTCCAGGGAACCTGCAATCTCTGGCCAGTCACTCCCTCAGTGGCACCTGCAGACCATTTCCCGAGGTTGCTTCCCATGTGGCTCCAGCACCTCTTCTGCCCTAGCAGCCAGTCAGGAGCTCTGTCCCAGGTACTGGCACTCCCTAGGTGCCTGGTCTTCTCCCCTCAGCTTCCAGTCAGTTATTGACCTCTGCTCTGCCCTCCAGCCCTTCTTATGTGAGCCTGCAAGACCATGATTGGCTGCTCCTCTCAGCCCCTTTCTAATTGGCTGCCTCTGGCTTAGCCTCCCTAGGACTGCTTTTAATTTCTTTTCTGAAGTGAGGGGCAGTCGCCCCATCACAGGGCCCAGCTTACCAAGTGATCCAGATTGTCCTAAAAGACTGCCCTGTCCTCATCATTATTTGCCATTCTGCCAGGTTTGTGTCACCTCAGGGATTTTATATCTACTTCCAGATCAGTGATGAAAATGCTGAATATCATCAGGCCTAGTATTGATCGTGGCAGAACCCCACTAGACATACCCCCTATTTGATGATGATTTCTGACTGATAACTACTTTTTGAGATCTGTCAGTTAGCCAGTTTTAATCCATTTAAAATGTACTTTATTGATATTGTATAGTGCTAATTTTAATCAAAATATTGTGCAGTGCTAAGTCTTACCAAAGTTTAAATATATTACATCTATGTAGTTAACTTTTTCAACAAAATTTTTATAAATGAATGAAATCAGGTTTGTTTGACAAGATGTATTTTCCATAAACCCACACTGACTGACATTCATTTTATTCCTATCCTTGAATTCTTTATTAATTGTATCCCATATCAGCTTTTCCATTATTTTGCCTGGGACTGATGTCAATATAAACAGCCTATCGATACTTCAGTCATCTCTTGCCCTTTTTTGAATATTGGCAGAATGCTAGGACTTTTCTAGTCTTCTAGAATTTCCCCAATATTCAAAGATTTATTAAAAAATAATATTAGTGGTCCAGATATCTTCTCAGCCAACCTTTTTGTGCAAGTTATCCAGTCCTGCTGATTTTAAAAAAAAATCTATTCAATAAGCTATTTTTGATCACTTCATGTCCGAAACAGTCATGTAGCATTGCTGTGCCCTGTTAAACATTTGTTGCCTTTTACCTCAGAGGTGGCTGCATATGAAAAGTGGCCCTTTTGATACGTTCATGTGTTTAGTTTGTATATTGTTTTAGTTTGTAAAACAGCCTAGGAGGTTTCAGGATAAAAGGAAGTACATTCATTTAAGCCTTGCTTAAATCTGGACGCACAGAAAGGCTGCCTATCAATTTAGACAGACAAGGTGGATGAGGTAATATCTTTTCTTGGGCCAGCTTCTGTTGGTGAGAGAGACAAGCTTTCAAGCTTGAAAGATATTGCCTTAACCACCTTGTCTAGCTAATATCCTGGGATAACACAGCTACAACAACACAGTATCTATCCATCTAGGCATTTATACTGTCATATTATATGGAGCCACATTTCTGTTTAAAAGGGAAAAAAAAGCATGTATTAGGGAGAACAGCAAAAGGCTATAAACAAACAAGCTGGCTTCCATCTTTTTGACTAGAGACGACATCCTTTTTGGAACTCTCAGTGTAGCAGACACATGTAGGATAAAATTCTGCGCTGTGCCTCTAAGAGGTGAAGCACACAACTTGCAGCCCTGGAGGAGGGGGGAAGGTGGCTTTAAGCCACCTGTGCAGCCCTCCAAATCCTGGGTTTCTCCCAAGGCTGGAAAGATGCCTGGTATAACTTAAATTACTTTATGGGCTTGTCTAAGTTACGACAGCCTCCTCAGTACTGCTTTATGAGTTGCAGCACTGCGTGGAATCTTCACAGCACTGCATGCCAGAGCCTTACCTCTGCCATGCTCCTCCCACTCTGAGTTTGTGGAGGGATCTTTAAGGACAGACATGTTGTCTTTTGCAGTGCCTATGCCAGGGAAATCCTGAGCCACAACCAATTTTATGCTGCTTCGGACTTTTTCCTGGCATAAAGGAACCAGAGAAAGGGTATACCCCAATAGATGTAGAAAGGCAGATGGATTCAGAAGCAGAAGACACCTGCAGTAGTCATTTACCCTGTAGCCCCATAACTGCAACAGCCAATCATTGCTTCGGAAAGATAGTTACCTGCTGACCTCGAGGCCAGAGTGATCCGAGGAAAAGGAGAAGAGCGGGGAGACAGCTGAGGGTGCTAGGGTTGAAGTCTATGGAGAGCTAGTGGTGGAGTTTAAGGGTTGAATCCATCTGCCTCTTAAGAGGACTTAGGTAAAGGTGCTATCCTGTCTGAGTGTCCCTTCAGGAGAAGAAAGAGAGATACAGTATCAGGAAAGAGTCTGTCTTTGCTGTTGCAGGGAATCTTCTCTCATTGCCTCCCCAGTGCAGTCACTGACCCCCAGATCCATCAGTGTCTTGACTCCTGTGTGTATTACTTGGTAATAGAGATAGTTGCAGTGGGTGGACTACCCGCAGCCAGAGGATACAAATTACAGCAGCATCCTTAGTCTAACCGGAAGGCTCTTGCACAAGACAGATCTCTCCTAACATGAACTGACAGTGCTGTTTCTCAGAGGTGACTATCCATTTCAGTCTAGGTTCAGACATCTTTAGCATCCAGCTGGTCCCAGGCTGCAGAGCTCCCGTTCATTACATCCCCATTTCCATTTGTGCAAGTTCCATTCGCTGTTGGTACTGATACTGTTGTTTGTTGGTTTCAGAGTAGCAGCTGTGTTAGTCTGTATCCACAAAAAGAAAAGGAGGACTTGTGGCACCTTAGAGACTAACAAATTTATTTGAGCATAAGCTTTCATGAGCTACAGCTCACTTCATCAGATGCATGCAGTGGAAAATACAGTGGGGAGATTTATATATACAGAAAACATGAAACAATGGGTGTTACCATACACACTGTAACGAGAATGATCAGGTAAGGTGAGCTATTACCAGCAGGAGAGCTGGGGGCGGGAGGGGGGATCTTTTGTAGTGATAATCAAGGTGGGCCATTTCCAGCAGTTGACAAGAACACTTCAATCTATTTGGTCACTCGATTACAGACCTAAAAGAGGCTATTCTTCAACAAAAAAACTTCAGAAACAGACTCCAACAAGAGACTGCTGAATTGGAATTAATTTGCAAACTGGATACAATTAACTTAGGCTTGAATAAAGGCTGGGAGTGGATGGGTCATTACACAAAGTAAAACTATTTCCCCATGTTTATTCCCCCCCTCCATCCTCTCCCCCCCACCCCAGTTCCTCACATGTTCTTGTCAACTGCTGAAAATGGCCCACCTTGATTAAAGATCCCCCCTCCCCGCTCTCCTGCTGGTAATAGCTCACCTTTCCTGCTCACTCTTGTTACAGTGTGTATGGTAACACCCATTGTTTCATGTTCTCTGGGTTTATAAATCTCCCCGCTGTATTTTCCACTGCATGCATCCAATGAAGTGAACTGTAGCTCATGAAAGCTTATGCTCAAATAAATGTGTTAGTCTCTAAGATGCCACAAGTACTCCTTTTCTTTTTGTTTATGTTGCTCATTCTTAGGTGTCAACCTCTTGTTTCAGTCCACAAAGGATGCAGAATTAATAGATTCCAAGGCCAGAAGGGACCACTGTGATCATGTAGCCTGACCTATAAACACAGGCCATAGGACTCCCCCAAAGTAATTCTTGTATTTGTCACTTGTTCAAATTAGATGTGGTGAGCCAGGCTCCTTATTTATTTATTTCATTTAATTTTCATAGAGCTCAGTGCTTTTGGGTGAGTGCCTTTAAATGGGAACTCAAGCCATTTTATTGGGAGTCAGATTTTGTTCTTATTCGTTTGATTCTTACCACATTGTCCCATTGCTTTCTCCTGTTATTGAAGTAAGTTATTACTCAACATGAATAAGGTTATCAAACCGGGACCTTAGTTAGGAAGTATAGTAACCAAAGGAATATTGTGTCTCCTGAGCTTGGCCATATTTGGTGTCAGAAAGGATACAAGGGGTCATGTTATATCACATTTGCAAAATGTCAGTTTGCCATAAATTCTGTAATTATTTCTACAAGTGTTCAATACAATCTCAAAGTTGCAGTAAACACGAATTTACTGCATTTGCAAAAATTCAGAAAACAATTTGCACTATCCACCCATTTTCCTCTTTGAAGACCACAGCTCCTTTATTTACCTTCGTTTATTGTAATACAGTAGTGGGGCTTAGCATGGAATGAGTTAAATACCACTGCATTCAGTTTAAGTCTAGGTTTTGTGCTAGAACCAGTCTTTTCTCAATATGTTTGCATAGGTGTTTTGCATTTTGAGTGAATATTTTTCTTAGAGGGAGCATTACAAAGTATTTTCATGACCTTTCAAATGTGTAGTTTGCAAAGTCCCCGAAGAGATACCGCAGTGGTCATTGCACTTCTACAAATCTGCTTTGCATTTGTAATGCTATCTGTGCACATGATGTCTTTGAACTACTGTCAAATTTACCTCACGGGTTTCTGGAATAGCTGCTAAAACAGACACGATTTGCAGTCATATAACAGTAACTTAAATGTTTTTCTCACTGTGCTAAGTGGGTTATTCTTAAAACATTGCTTTAGACCCTTAAGGTTGGACACTGATTTGACCCATGCCTGGTGAAAACTGAATCATGGATAAAAACTCCCTCTTGCTAGGAGAGAATGGCTTAGATCTATCAAAAAAAAAAAAGAGTTGGTGCACTATCCATTGGAGAATAAAAAATTCTGCTTGTTAGTATTGCTAGACATTTGTATGGGATTGTATACTATTTTCTATACCTTGCAGGATGTTGGTTTGGTAGCAACAAGAGAATTCGAGGATACCTCCTTGGTAGGCGAACCAGATCATATTTGCAGCTAAGCACCATTAATCTCTGATTATATATGACCTTTGTATCAGTACATAATGTCACCCTTTCCATGCAGATCAGCATCTGGTGGATAAAGCAGCACATCTTCAGAGGGAAAATTGCGTTGTCTGCCCAATTTGGAATTATTTCAGTAGGTTCTTTGGAGAATAGAAATGAAAGGATGTAGGAGAATTCTGTAAAGGTATTTTTTCTAATGTTCTTTTAAGAACAAAGGGCTAAATTTAGTTCTTTTGAAAGCAGATGCAATTCCAATTGCATCCACTTACACCATGGCTGAATTTGGTCCAATAGGTTTATTAACATTTTTATAAACAATAATACCCAAATAAACATAAATTAGGTTGATGTAGAGTAAGGATAAGACTGATGGGAATATAAATTTAAGTGCCTGGTCATTAAGTAGGTATAAATAATATAGGCTTTACAAACATGTTACAAAGATAACGAAATGTATTAGACCCATATACCTCTAATACGGATTCTGAATTAAAATAAATTAAGAATATTAAATAAAAGGATTTTAAAGATAAAATTAAATGACAGCAATAACAAAGAAAATGACTATATATGGTCAAAGGAGTCCCTACCATCAAAGCACAAAGAGCCAGCGTTACATAAAAGTCAGGTAAGAAAAGATTAGTTCAAAAGATGTCCAGAGGTTCCCAAGTGTGAGAGAAAGTATTTACATGTTACACTTTTGGGCATATTTTCTCCAATTTGTGTTATGTTCAGAACATGGTACTAATTAAGACTATGCAAAGTGGAGGACACTTATACAGACCCATGCAAGAAAGGTATTAACATCTCCAGAAAGTCACAAGTGGTGTCTGTAAGAAGCAATGGCCTATAACAGAAATCATAGAATCATAGAATATCAGGGTTGGAAGGGACCTCAGGAGGTCATCTAGTCCAACCCCCTGCTCAAAGCAGGACCAATCCCCAACTAAATCATCCCAGCCAGGGCTTTGTCAAGCCTGACCTTAAAAACTTCTAAGGAAGGAGATTCCACCACCTCCCTAGGTAACGCTTTCCAGTGTTTCACCACCCTCCTAGTGAAAAAGTTTTTCCTAATATCCAACCTAAACCTCCCCCACTACAACTTGAGACCATTACTCCTTGTTCTGTCATCTGCTACCACTGAGAACAGTCTAGATCCATTCTCTTTGGAACCCCCTTTCAGGTAGTTGAAAGCAGCTATCAAATCCCGCCTCATTCTTCTCTTCCGCAGACTTAACAATCCAAGTTCCCTCAGCCTCCCCTCATAAGTCATATGTTCCAGTCCCCTAATCATTTTTGTTGCCCTCCACTGGACGTTCTCCAATTTTTCTTGTAGTGGGGGGCCCAAAACTGTGCACAGTACTCCAGATGAGGCCTCACCAATGTTGAAGAGAGAGGAACGATCACGTCCCTTGATCTGAGGGCAATGCCCCTACTTATACATCCCAAAATGCCATTGATCTCCTTGGCAACAAGGGCACACTGTTGACTCATATCCAGCTTCTCGTCCACTGTAACTCCTAGGTCCTTTTCTGCAGAACTGCTGCCTAGCCATTTGGTCCCTAGTTTGTAGCAGTGCATGGAATTCTTCCATCCTACGTGCAGGACTTGCACTTGTCCTTACTGAACCTCATCAGATTTCTTTTGGCCCAATCCTCTAATTTGTCTAGGTCCCTCTGTATCCTATCCCTACCCTCCAGCATATGTACCTCTCCTCCCAGTTTAGTGCCATCTGCAAACTTGCTGAGGGTGCAATCCACACCATCGTCCAGATCATTAATGAAGATATTGAACAAAACCGACCCTTGGGGCACTCCACTTCATACAGGCTGCCAACTAGACATGGGGCCATTGATCACTACTTGTTGAGCCTGACAATCTAGCCAACTTTCTATCCACCTTATGGTCCATTCATCCAGCCCATACTTCTTTAACTTGTTGGCAAGAATACTGTGGGAGACCATGTCAAAAGCTTTGCTAAAGTCAAGGAACAACATGTCCACTGCTTTCCCCTCATCCACAGAGCCAGTTATCTCATCATAGAAGACAATTAGATTAGTCAGGCATGACTTGCCTTTGGTGAATCCATACTGACTGTTCCTGATCAATTTCCTCTCCTCTAAGTGCTTCAGAATTGATTCCTTGAGGACCTGCTCCATGATTTTTCCAGGGACTGAGGTGAGGCTGACTGGCCCATAGTTCCCAAGATCCTCCTTCTTCCCTTTTTTAAAGATGGGCACTACATTAGCCTTTTCCTGTCGTCCGGGACTTCCCCCGATTGCCATGAGTTTTCAAAGATAACGGCCAATGGCTCTGCAATCACATCCACCAACTCCTTTAGCACTCTCAGATGCCCCATGGACTTGTGCTCGTCCAGCTTTTCTAAATAGTCCCAAACCACTTCTTTCTCCATAGAGGGTTGGTCACCTCCTCCCCATGTTATGCTGCCCAGTGCAGTAGTCTGGGAGCTGCCTTGTTCCTGAAGACAGAGGCAAAAAAAGCATTGAGTTCATTAGCTTTTTCCACATCCTCTGTCACTAGGTTGCCTCCCTCATTCAGTAAGGGGCCCACACTTTCCTTGACTTTCTTCTTATTGCTAACATACCTGAAGAAACCCTTCTTGTTACTCTTAACGTCTCTTGCTAGCTGCAACTCCAGGTGTTGTTTGGCCTTCCTGATTTCACTCCTGCATGCCCGAGCAATATTTTTATACTCTTCCCTGGTCATTTGTCCAATCTTCCACTTCTTGTAAGCTTCCTTTTTGTGTTTAAGATCAGCAAGGATTTCACTGTTAAGCCAAGAGGGTCGCCTGCCATATTTACTATTCTTTCTACACATCGGGATGGTTTGTCCCTGTAACCTCAATAAGGATTCTTTAAAATACAGCCAACTCTCCTGGACTCCTTTCACCCTCATGTTATTCTCCCAGGGGATCCTGCCCAGCAGTTCCCTGAGGGAGTCAAAGTCTGCTTTTCTGAAGTCCAGGGTCCATATTCTGCTGCTCTCCTTTCTTCCCTGTGTCAGGATCCTGAACTCGACCGTCTCATGGTCACTGCCTCCCAGGTTCCCATCCACTTTTGCTTCCCCTACTAATTCTTCCCGGTTTGTGAGCAGCAGGTCAAGAAGAGCTCTGCCCCTACTTGGTTCCTCCAGCACTTTCACCAGGAAATTGTCCCCTACGCTTTCCAAAAACTTCCTGGATTTTCTGTGCACTGCTGAATTGCTCTCCCAGCAGATATCAGGGTGATTGAAGTCTCCCAGGAGAACCAGAGCCTGCGATCTAGTAACTTCTGTGAGTTGCTGGAAGAAAGCCTCGTGAATGAACTGGGCTGCATTGAGGAGTGAATATTTGTTCTACAAATTGGACTGAACATTTGGATCTGGATTTCAAACTCCACAAAGTTTAGGGATGTTTGGGTTCAGGATTTTTGTTTGTCTCATATAAACAAAAAATGTGAGTTGGAGCCTCAGTGGGTATAAACTGATGTAGCTCCATATAATGGCTCTGTTCTAGCTCCGTTACTATCCTCTTTTGAGGCTTATAGTAGTAAATTATTGCATGAATAACACTCAAAAAGCATGCTGTCTAAATGAGATAGATCTGGAATGTTGTTATCATTGTTAGAAGCCAACATGAAGAAATTACTTGGATTGGAATTTTTACAGCTCCTATTGCCCTCAACTGTTGGTTGTTCTACATGGTGGCATGCTGTACTGCTTCTTCCTTTTTGTGGGAGGGCTAGGGCTGCTCTGCACCCCCTGTGATTCTATATGATAGAAATATGACCTTCTACATCATTGATTTTGCCACTGTGATACAACT
The DNA here is from genome assembly GCF_009764565.3 of Dermochelys coriacea. Taxonomy (NCBI): domain Eukaryota; kingdom Metazoa; phylum Chordata; order Testudines; family Dermochelyidae; genus Dermochelys; species Dermochelys coriacea. Next base: position 75,539,649 of record NC_050073.1, read on the forward strand.
GCAACAAAACTGGTGCAAAGTATGTCATATAAAGTGTCAATGAAAGTTAAGATTTGCTCAATTAGATTATCCTATTTAAATCCATGCATCATCACTGTATCTGAAGTTATGAATATTGGCTATCTACCTGTATCACAAATATGTTTGCTACTAGGGTAATACCCACAGGGGAGTTTACACTCAGTCTAGCCAGCCTATTGTGAATGGACTGTTCAAGCCTGGTGCACTTGGCTCTCACAATGGGCCATAGCAGAAACTCATTCTTCCCAGACAGCTGTTCCAAGAGATGCCTCAGCCTCCAGGTGGCCAATGGCTACCCTCTCTGAGTCATCAAGACATGTGATATGCTCATCTGACCCTGGACTCAATCTTTTGCCAGTACTTTCCACAAGCTGAGCTGTGAGCTTTGTTTAAAACAGAAATTTTCCATGTACATGGTAAAGGGTGCTCCTGGAATGACTCCATTTTATCTCTTTCCTGCTCTGATTCTCTGGAATTAGAGGAGCATATTGGACTAAGGACTTTGGAAGTTACCAGAGACTTTACAAGCCAGAAGTCTATAACATCACAGCTACAAACCTGATATAAGAACCTGGTCATTATTGTATGAATATGATCCATTAACCATTTTAACTTTTCTTTTCTTTTCTTTTCTTTATAAACCTTTAGATTTTAGTTACTAAAGGATTGGCAGCAGCATGATTATTGTGTAAGATCTGAGTTATATATTGACCTATCTATGTGGCTAATCTCTTGAGATCAGAAGACTCCTTTGTTTGATTAAAGTAGTTTACAGTAACCACTCGTCATAAAGTCTAGTGTCTGGGTGGTGAAACAGGGGCTGGAATTCCTAAGGAGACTGCATTTTTTACTTCTTGTTAACCGGTGTGGTGAGACAAAAGTTTACTTTTGTTACTGTTTTGGTATATCTAATGATAGAATAACTACTGGTTTGGGGTGAGCCTGCCCTATTTCTCAGAAATTTATCTTACTGCTAAAGCAAGTTTACTTAATATAAATAAATATAATTCTCAGTATCTGTAGCATTCCCTTGTACTCCCTTATGCTTACTGTAACAAATTGATTGAATACAGTAAATACTGAAGTTAGCTAACTGCAAATCTTAATTACCTTGGTCATTTGGTAAATTTTTAAGTAATGATGTTGAAGTCAATGGGAGTTTTGCATTGACATCAATGGATGTCACCCCTAATTTTTAGTACCATGGTGTCTATATTAGAGATTTCTAGGGCTCCTGTCACCTGATATTTATTGCTAATCAATAGGTTCCCATAAACTTCCTAGCATCTCAATATAAAAAAAGAACAAGCGACAAGTAGATTTTCAACTGTGTGATTGTAATGGGGTTAGGCAGATGCTCAGGCAATATTATGTACAATTGTATTGTACTCCACTTCTTCCTGCACCTCAGCTTAACTCTTACTGAAACACAGACCAGAGTTCTGCATTTTACCCTGGATTGAACTCAGGACTATTGTATATGAAATCTTGAAAAATAAGAGTTAGTAGTTCCCAGTCAACTTGAGAGAGAACTGTCAAACATTTTGTTAGTAAAACAAACATTTAATGTATACAGAAAACACTAAATGTAGTATAAAGTATTGTGAATAGAACTTGGAATACTATGAAGAACTTTTAAACAAAAGCTATGAAGGCAATAAATCTAGTGTTCCTCGGACAGACTTCCCCACTTTGTTGCTGTTACATATTTAAATACAAGGTTCCAAAATAACATTTACACTTCTACATCTAAACACATTCTCCTCAGATCTTCTTCTCTCAGGCTAGGTCTACACTCAGATTAAGTCTATATCAATATAACTACATCAATAAGGGGATAATCCACACCTCTGAGTGATGTAGTTACACAGACCTAAACTCCTGTGTACACAGTACTGTGTCGACCAGAGAGCTTCTCTCCTACTGCCGCTCCGGGAGGTGGATCAACTACACTGACAGGAGAAGCTCTCCCATCATCATGGCATGTCTTCACTAAAGTACTACAGTGATGCAGCTGTACTGCTGGGACACTGTATGTGAACAGAAGCCTTAGTCAGTGCAGCCATAATATGTTGCATATGTCACATGGATTCTTCAGAAGAATGGCAGTATCTTAGTTCTTTCAAACACTTCAGAGCCCTGTCCGCAAACAGTCTGGGGATCTCCACAGCTAGCAGTATTCCAGCTCTTGCCTGATCCTCAGTTGTTGGTGAAACAGAAATCTGTACCGAGGGGTATAGCTATTGGGATCAGCATAGATATATATATCTATATATGTATATCTATATCCGTTCTCTGGCCTTCTATAAGGCTCTCACACTATAAAGTACCATCTTTCCCCCCTAAGTCTAAGTAAGTCTTTTTTTGTAAGACTTTTTTGTAAAAAAAATTTACAAACCCTCACCTTGCTAATGCTGCCACATTCTCTTTAGCTGAGACAGGATACCAGTTTAAGGAAGTTAGCTAATAACTAACTGTAAATTCCAAAGACTGTGTGGTCTCTCAGAGTAACAAATGCTCCCTCTCCCATCATTAAACCCACAGACTGCTCTCATATACCACCGACTGCTGACAATTACTGGGGCAAGAAGCCCCATGTGTCCCACTACTGACAACCATCAGAACTCAGAGCTGAAATTATGCAAATTAGATCCCTCAGGGTATGAGTGCACCTCTTTCCTTTCATCACATACCTGGGGGGAGCAGACTCAGACCCAGATCTCCTCATACAATCCCAGCTTTGTCAAGCTGCTACCACTAATCCCGCAACCAGTCAGAAGAGCTACAGTTAACACAGTGAATGAAGCTGGAGTGCATGCAGATAATTCCCAATGGCCATTGCCAGTTCCAAGGGTTGCCTTGACATATACCTTAACTCTGTATTTCCTGACTTTCAGAGAGTTATTTGAGTTTTGCTGAACTCGACATTCTGGAAGGACACAAACTACCACTGGGCAACCTCTGTGTTCATAAAGTTAATAAGCCACTGAGCATCTATACTGAAAAGACCATATATGGGGAAAGCTAACAAGGAGGAGTGTTGTGTTATCTGTACTGCAGCCATCATAGTGGTATGTGGGTAATGCAAGCTAGATAAGGAATAGAGTGGATGAACCCACTGGATCTTACTGCTGCCCATGGGCCTAATCCTGTGAGGTCTGTAGTGCTGCCTGGGAGGTGCTCTGCACCATCAAATCCTTAGGAAGTCAACCCAGGAGTTGAGGATTGTTCCTACTGCAGTTCCCTAAATGAGAAATATCAGTTTCTTCAAATGTATCCTTCCAATGACGGCCAATATGCCCTGTCTCCTTCTGCATCTGCCCCAACCTTCACATCACCTTCCATGCCTGCCCTGACCCCCCTTTATGTGCCAGCTTTTTTGGACAGTTTAGACAGTTGGGACCTGTTAGGCTAGAGTAGGTCCAGCCTCCAGCCTCTGGTGTTGTCAGGGGAGTACAGTGGAATTGAGAGCAGGGGAAGTTTCCCTTTAGCAGTGTTAGCTAGCTCTCTAGGCAGCAAAGGGGAAGTACACTTAAGGGGGTTGATTAATTAGTCTGAATCAAAGCAGTAGGAGACATGTACAAAGTCAGTTTTGTAGGATGCAGCACTCTGGGCTCAGTCTGGTAAGAGACTTTTCCTGCTGGCTGACTAAGAGCAGGGCTTCATCTCTGCTTACTTTGCTGGTATCCGCCTCCCGCTCGGGCCACTGTCAGTGAATTACACTTGAGAGGAAATATTTGAATTTTAAGCCATGCCATTTTGTAAAGTTAGATATAATAATAATTGTTTATTTATTATAGCCCTTTCTACCATTCTCCTGGTATCGGTCCCAGAGGACAAGTTCTGCTGGACCTGCCATTAGGATGCAGATATTGCAACTATATGCAATGTCTTAGGGGATCAGATTGCATTAAGTTTGTGAATGGTTTATGGATAGCTGTGGACCAGAGATTTCATGCAACTTTGGGGAGTGAGGAACAAAAACAATGGGAAGTGTGATTACCATGAATCACTCAGACTGTAAACGCTGCCAAAGAGGTACCACTGCTCTGGAGAGTCTTACATATACTGGTTCCAACAGACAAAGAAAGGGCTTTTTGTACAAAAATATGGAGTGTGAACTGACTCAGGGCCTTCTTTCTAATCCGGCAAATGGACAGGACCTTCTTTCCAAGGGGGCCCCAGCCCTTAGGGAAGGATGGAAAGACTTTGGCCTCCTAAGGCCCCTATAAGACTGATGGGTGACTCCTGGTATATTTAGTGTGTGCTTAAATCTGTATATTGTTTTTATGGGGAGGGGTTTTAATGTTTTTACCTTAAGAATAAAGGTGCTTTCTTACAAAGAGATGTATGGTAACTTGTAACTGCTGGCACTACACTGTTCATGGCCCTCCTAGAGAAAGGAAGGCACAGGTTCTGGCTGTTAAACTGGATGTTGGTGTAAAGTAGGGAGCTATGCAGATGTAAAATCCACAGTCAGAAGGGAATAGGACAAGATCCCTGCCCAGAGACAGGTCACAGCTGGAGACCTGACTGGGCACTCCTGAAATGGACCTCAGAGTGGGGATAGAAGTGCAGTTACCCTGCAATTGTGACAACGTGCAAGGAGGAAAGAAGAAAATCAGACTCTTTCTTCCAGCTGTGCCCCAGGGGCCTGCTTCTAGACCAACTGCATGTCAGCCTCATGAAATATAGTATATTGGTGATGAAGTTGGTGCTGCAATTTAACATCACAATGTGATGCAGACTTCCACAATATGATGCAAATACTTTGTCTGCCAAGCCAAAGTTGCAATGCTCTGGTACAGTTTGACATGCTGTAAGGCAGCAGGAATTTAAATTTTCACCAGAATCTCAGGCATCATAACTGGGAGAATTTGGCAAAATATCTAAGTATATTGGTACCTTTTTTAAAAGAACACAGTGTAATTTTTCTGCTCCTGGGAGAGTTTTTCAGGTATTTGCTTCAAATGCCAAAGATTTTAGAGTATCTTCCTCTCTTGCACACAAAACAGCATTCATTTCAGTCTTATGTACAGAAACAACCTTATCCACAGGCAAGTCGCTGAACAACCGAACACCACGTGATGGAAGTCTAAAGAAAACACTCAGACAAGGATTGTCAGCCCAGAAACAACTATTATAGTGCTACCTAATCACAACAGAACTTTTCTTGTATGTCGACAGTTCAACTGCCAACCCATCAGACCCTGATTGCTTCCACAATAACCATTTTAAATGGTATTTTTTATAGATCAGTTTCAAAAGGTAAACAAATGGTTGTGCTTTAAATCAAACTCCACTAATAAATGTGGAGAAACCCTAACAAGTGTTTTATGAAAGAAAGGAACACACACTGGTAGGTTTGTTATAAAGAGTAATCTCTGGTCAAGAACATGAATTAGTCTATGTAATGAAAGCTTATGTTCCAAAGTGTCGTGTTTAATATTTGGCATATTTGCATTTTGTTCATTGGATTTTAAGAGTGTAAATCAGAATATTTTGATTAATCACATACTGTAAAGAGAATGGATAAAATACCAGCTGAATCCTGAATATATTCCGAGTGTGGGACATTCAAAATGCATAGTGAAAATATCCAAATATTGAAAGATTCTCAATATTCTCAGCACGTCTATGTTCTGAATGAACATTTTATTTTCTTGACAGTGATTCAGAATTTCCACTGCTACTCTTCAGTGACTAGGGAAAATCATGCCAATTGGGATAAAGCTTTATTTTAAGGTTGAAGGCATGAAATAAGCACTAAGAAGACAATTGTACACCTGTTTTGAAAAGCAAAAGGCATCTCAAATCTGCTTTGCTTTTGAAAATTTGGCCAAGGAGTGTATTTCAAAGGCCCAATAGCCCATAACATTATTCCCAGTGCTCTGTGCTGTATGCCTAATTGGGCTCCTACACATTTGCATAAGCATGATGCTTCATGATTAATGCATAAGTCACAGCATGAAGCCCTGTACCAATTCATCTGCAGATCCTTTCTCTCCCCACCCTCATTGAAAACAACCATTATGCCTTAACTGCAATCCATCATAATTAGTATGGCTATGTTATCGAAAATCAAACTGTATACATTTCATCATGCAGCCCGGACTGAAATGTAAATCTCTTTTGTCTAAAAAAAAAAGAAAAGAAAAAAGTTAGATGTTATGATGCCACTGGCATTTATACTTTCTGCACTGCAACTCATGACAGCATTTTTTAATTTTAAAATTAAGTGTCACATCTCTGGCTTTGTTCTGGAAATTGTTCCAGATCACATGAAAAATGAAGATATTGTTAAATTAACAACCCAATAATTACTTTTCTTTATTACTCTTGGGGTAACATTAACCTAGAGTGAACTGGAACTAGCTCCCCAAAAGAGCAACAACATGTTAATACTTCAATACCACATCCACTCACAGATAAATTAAACAGAAAATAAAACCTTCAAAATGCTGGTAAGGGACTGACTAATAAAAGAAAGCCAGCAAATGTTGTTTTAAGGCTGCCAGGTCAACTTGAATCCAGCCCTTTGTGGCTAGGCACTGCAGGCATCTTGAGAGACTGTAGATTAATACATATTCTATTTGCAACAATGCTTAGTGCTAACTAAGTGAGGGTAGCTTCACGGTAAACTGGATTCATTTTAGCCACAAAAGGTGAAAATAAATTCATTCTAAAAGTCGTAGTGACATCTAAAGGACTCCTCCTGATGCCACAATGTGAAACACCAGTTATCAAATATGATTTATTTGCAAACAAAAAGCGCCATGTCATTTGTAACACTATCAGTACTGTGGGTGAACACAGTTTAACAGACCTGAAACTAGTTTCCAACCTCTAGTAACTGTGGTTTAACTGTGAGCATTAAAAACTAACATTTAACACATAATAAACATTTTAATTAACTTATTCTGCATATTCTGTATATTACTAAACCATATATCATATCATAGTGGAAATTAATTTACAATCTTCTCTATAAACGTTAACTTAACCTTTGAATTTCATACTGTCTGCTATTATAATGCTCAAAGTTTCTTTTTTCCCTTGCAGTAAGTAGTTCTTCAATAACTTCAAAAACAGCAGGGCAAGGAATGGTCATAACTGGACAAGATGGTAACAATAACTGTGCAACAGGCAGCTAAAGCAAAGATGCACGGTGTAAAGCAAATGACATACAGTTCCACTACTATGTCCTATAATCAGTACTAATGCACTTTACCACACTAGTTCTGTGAAGTTTAAACATCTTCTATGGTCCCCTCTGCTGTTTGACAAGTTACAGAAGAAGCTTCAAAATACCAGAAAGCCACGTATAATCTCCTAATTTAGGATGCTACAAATTCTATTGCTGCATCAGCATTTTCTTCTGTGACACTGTCTTGCTTCTTCCTAAAGAAAATCTGGTTTGGAACATGCAGTGCAGGAAAGTCACCTGACATCAGAGATTGATGAGAGGATGCCTCTGTCATTTCTTCTGTGATGATGTCCTTAGGCTTAGCTTCGGTCTGGTCAGTCTTTTACTCTTCAATTGTTAGAGAAAAGTATTGTATGGAGCTTGGTTAGCATTGCTATCCTTTTTCCCTGGAAGTACATAATATCCTACTAACTGTATAAATTTTATCTCCTTTATGACTATGCCCAAGGGTGGCTTCTCCTTTAAAAAATATGCCTTCTCCTATCACATAGTAATATATACTTACTTACTACATCCTCAGAGGAGTTTAGATTGCAGGGGATTCACTCCTCACTGAGACACAAATAAATTTGTTAGTCTCTAAGGTGCCACAAGTACTCCTTTTCTTTTTGCGAATACAGACTAACACGGCTGCTACTCTGAAATGAGTAGACATGGACTTGTGATAGTCTTTCCCAGTTTATTTGTATTTACAGTACAAACATAGTCCCTTATATAACCTCCACAAAGAAGGAGTAACAAGATAAGTAGCACCAAACATAAATATATATAGCCTCACGTCAGGACTTCTGCAAAACTTACATACCTATCTCTGTGTTCAAATAGCTCCAGCCAAACTGCTCCTCTGCTGCTTCTTCCAGGAAAATTTGCTGAAAATTGGTATGTCACCTAATGGCCCATTAAAACACTGTGGGTTCAATTATCCATTGTCCGTATAGTGCACATTCATAGCGTAGCAAGAATAAAAGGCTACCAAAGCCAATGGCTACAGAAGGTGTTGGGCAATGGAACACCAGGCTTTGTGTTGAACCTTCCAATCAAAACCCACTCAAAGAGCAACTGGCCCAAGAGACCCACACAAACACACACAGCACAGAGATGAAATGTCACTATTTGCTACAGCCGTGAAGGGAACTCCACTGACTTCCACCTTTGAAAGCCATGGAAATGGAACCCCCTGAAGGAGTGTCAAGGTTCCATCCCCACTCTGAACTCTAGGGTACAGATGTGGGGACCTGCATGAAAAAACCCCTAAGTTTATTTTTACCAGTTTAGGTTAAAACTTCCCCAAGGTACAAACTATTTTACCTTTGGCCCTTGGACTTTATTGCTGCCACCACCAAGCGTCTAACAAATATATAACAGGGAACGAGCCCACTTGGAAACGTCTTTCACCCCCCCCCCCAACATCATCCCAAACCCTACACCCGCTTTCCTGGGGAAGGCTTGATAAAAACCCTCACCAATTTGCATAGGTGAACACAGACCCAAATCCTTGGATCTTAAGAACAATGAAAAAGCAATCAGGTTCTTAAAAGAAGAATTTTAATTGAAGAAAAAGTAAAAGAATCACCTCTGTAAAATCAGGATGGTAAATACCTTACAGGGTAATCAGATTCAAAACATAGAGAATCCCTCTAGGCAAAACCTTAAGTTACAAAAAGACACAAAAACAGAAATATACATTTCATTCAGCACAACTTATTTTATCAGCCATTTAAACAAAACAGAATCTAATGCATATCTAACTAGATTGCTTATTAGCCCTTTATAGGAGATCTGACCTGCATTCCTGCTCTGGTCCCGGCAAAAGCAACACACAGACTGAGAGAACCTTTGTTTCTCCCCCCTCCAGCTTTGAAAGTATCTTGTCTCCTCACTGGTCATTTTGGTCAGGTGCCAGCGAGGTAATCTTTAGCTTCTTAACCCTTTACAGGTGAAAGGGTTTTTCCTCTGGCCAGGAGGGATTTAAAGGTGTTTACCCTTCCTTTTATATTTATGAAAAGGGCTTCTAATGTGTTGGATAAAAGGTGAAATCACCTGCATGGGTGAAACTCTCCCTACTATGAGTACAAGGTATATGTCACTGTCTGTGCTGTAGCTCATTTTAGGAAACAAAGAAGAGTGAGGGCAGTAATTTAGCACCTTTTGTGGACTCTAAAAGCCAGAAACTGTCATTTAAATATAGATGCTGTGTGTGTGTGTGTGTGTGTGTGTACACATAAATGAGTGTGTGCATTTATGAATATGTTAATTTAAAATATTAGACTAAAATATAAAACTAAGGTATTATATGAAGCCTATATTATAATCATTAGGGCTCTCCATGACTTTCTAAATATATCTCCTTATAGGTGCATGTATTTTTACTGCTTTAAGCCCTGATCCTTCCCCCACTGACTTTAATGGGAACAAGATCATGTTCTCTCTGCGTTACTGTGTTCCTCTTTCCCTCTTTGTTTATATGAGCATTTCCTAAAATTCTCTATGTTAAGGTTAGAAGGAGATTTACTGCATCCTCTCATTATAACAGAAAGTTGCTCTACATTAAATATTGTGTTAAAGGCAGTAATATAGACATTTTTAATAAAACATTTTAGTTATTTATTTAATCGTGAATACATCTGATATCTGATATACTTTTTCTAGGAGTATACATAGACATTTCATTTAATTTGATTACACTGACTAGATTTACTGTCATCATCTTCTGCAATGAAAACCATGCTTTTTCTATAATAGAGAGGCAGCACACTGAGGAAAATGAGAACACAAATCTTTTTCTGTTTGACTGTGAGAGTTTGATCCACCTCACCTATAAATGGGATATTAATGATGAAACCAAGAGGATCTGGATTTTGTGTAAATGAAAGATAAGTATGTCGGATTAATTAAGCATTATGTTTTAGCTCTCAGAAATCCACTGCTTTCGCTTTTCTTTTATGGTCTGCCTGAGGTCAGGCTGAGCTTGAGTTATGCCATTTTTAGGGTACAGTGCAGGACTTGACTCTTCCAACACGACTTCTAAGAAAATGGCTAGTAGTTCCAATAGTGTTATTCTGACATAATGTCTTTGGGAGGAAAAGGTAGCAGAGAGCTCTCCCTGTTTCGGAAGGAATCTATATTTTGTTTAATATTCATGTAGCTGGAGTGTACAATCACAAGCACTTTAAATATGAAGAATACATAATAATAAATCGCTGTTTTAATTACTTTGACAACACTTTTTATAATCCCACAGACTGATCAGCCAAAATGCTAGTACAGAATCTTAATATCTTTGCAACATCACAGTTTCCCGACAAAAGGAAGATATCATTGACAAACTACTACGATCCTTGCACATCAAAAATTTCTAAAATATAGAGATGGTTAGATAGTTTCAGTTCTATAGCAGGCTTTCAAAAGACAGGAAATCAGTCAAATCCCAAGTCTTTGGCTAAAGAAGTATTCACTGGGTCAGTCATTTCACATGGATCCTTCCTTGGTTATTCTGGCTGAAAACGGCTTCAGTCTTCATGCCACTAACTTGTGCATACTATGGATTGAACTCCAGAGCAAGTTATGTGATTAAATTCATTGTCATTCAGTGGGATCAATAAATGCCACAAGTTAATATAATATGAAGATGCTTAGTCAGTTGTAAAAAGAAAAGGAGTACCCGTGGCACCTTAGAGACTAACAAATTTATTAGAGCATAAGCTTTCGTGAGCTACAGCTCACTTCATCGGATGCATTTGGTGTGTATTCCTCACACTGTGATAGCAGCAACTTCTGTAGTTAGACACTTAACCCTTTTTTATACTGCTGAAGGAAAACCCCAAGGAGCCGCTGTTGTGTTGTTTATCTGTGATCGCCCTCTCATAGCTCCGTCCATGTTTAAGTCAGAAATCTTTGACAGTAGCAGCAAGTTTCCAGATTTAAATGCACCTCCAGCAACAGCGGAACCAATGTGGAAGAAAAAGGAAACCAAGAAAGTTCAGGCATTTCTGCTGAGGTACATGATTTAATACTACTAATGCTCTCTTATCAGTAGAAATATTGGTGTAAATGCTTAGAAATGTATTGCAACAGAGATAATGCCAGGGGAGAATGTTTTGTGGGAGGAATTACAATAATCTCCATGAGCTGGTAGGGGAAGAAGACCCACAGAGACCTACTTGTTGCCCTGTGTTCTCTGCCTTGATGTAATAACCTACAGAACTAGAACGTGAACTAAGTGGGTTCTGGGCCACTGACACTAGAAGCTTAGCTTAGGTTTCTGCTGGATGACCCTGTGAACTAGGCTTAGCAGGAAGTAATGCACACCAGGGCCTGAATGGCAGCCCCTCACAGTCTACTGATTGGCTGATGCTAGTATTTAAACCAGGAAGCCAGCATCAGGAGCTTTATGAGCAACAATGCTGATTGCCTGCTTGCTTCTACTCAAGTCCCTGCTTGCTGTCGATCCTAAACTCCAGCTTGTGATGCTTGTTTGTCCTTGATTTTGCTATCTGATTGTGGCTGACCCTGACTTCCTGATATCCTAACTCAGCTCAGCCCCATCTCTGCTATTTGCCTGCTACCTGCAACTTGGTGCCTGACCCTGACTTCCTGGCATTCTGACCCGGCCCATTCCTGACCCCACTGCTCATTTCCTGACTGCACTTTAACAGCTGACCAGTACAAACAGGCCATCCTTGGCTCGGCCCTGATATTCTTTGAGTAGCACTGTAACACCAGGCTAAGGAGAAGGTGTGAATCTTCTGTTTCCCCCGCTTGTGGTTCAGGGCCAACTAACAACAGGATGAGCAGACCTTATGCATAACCAATATACATGGTTGTGAGAAATTATAGCACATCCTGCTTTGGGATGTGAATCCAGAATTTGGGATTTATATAATAGTCTGCAGCCAATCCTGGGCTCTTGTTCTCATGGTATTTAGCACCTAGATATGATAATGGACATCTAAGATACATTATAGGTAGATAGCAAATTATATAGTTGCACCAGGTGTAAGCACTCGATCACAGACCTAAGAGTGGCTATACTTCAACAAAAAAGCTTCAAAAACAGACTCCAACGAGAGACTGCTGAATTGGAATTAATTTGCAAACTGGATACAATTAATTTAGGCTTGAATAGAGACTGGGAATGGATGAGTCATTACACAAAGTAAAACTATTTCCCCATGGTATTTCTCCCTCCCACCCCACCCCCCACTGTTCCTCTGATATTCTTGTTAACTGCTGGAATTAGCCTACCTGCTTGTCACCATGAAAGGTTTTCCTCCTTCCCCCCCGCTGTTGGTGATGGCTTATCTTAAGTGATCACTCTCCTTACAGTGTGTATGATAAACCCATTGTTTCATGTTCTCTGTGTGTGTGTATATAAATCTCTCCTCTGTTTTTTCCACCAAATGCATCCGATGAAGTGAGCTGTAGCTCACGAAAGCTTATGCTCTAATAAATTTGTTAGTCTCTAAGGTGCCACAAGTACTCCTTTTCTTTTTGCGAATACAGACTAACACGGCTGCTACTCTGAAACCAGGTGTAAGCAGTGATTAATAATTAACAAGACAGATGCCACTCCATTGTGGATTTATTTAGCATAACTTTACCTTTCCCTTAGCATTTTTTGTGTCTAGAAGAGACATGCAAAAAAGGTAAATCAAGAACTACCCTCCTCTGAAAAGTCATGTACACAACATGGGATGCTGATGCACACACACGTCAATCAGTGACTCTAGTACCAGTATATGAAACTGCTGAATACTGCACAATAGTCTGAGCAGGCAGTTCACATACCAAATCTCTGGATATGCAGCACAATGCTGTGATGAGAATTATAACTGAAACATTAAAATAAACAGCTGTTCAATGGTTGCCCACTCTAGCACATGCACCCCCATCCAAAATCTGGAGAGATAGACAAAGTTCCTGAGTACAATTGAACCATGGCCAACCAGAACTTGCCAATTCATGAGGGCTTCCAGAATCTTCTGAAGACATGTCAGAAAGCCTGAAAGCCTTTTTCAGATCAGGCTAAAGCTCCTAAAGCATCTTCCTGGAACCCTGAAGCACACTGGAAAGAATTTTGGGACAACGTTAATGACCAAAACAAACATTTGATTATCAACCTCACAAAAGAACTTCCAGTCTTTAACCTACCTGGAACAGTTGTCCACACCAAACCATTTCCAAACAGTGCATGGCAGATGCTGTCATCTCTCACACCTTTTGAAGATGAGAGACAACACACAATGTGATAGTGGATACCAGCCATAAACTATGAACCACCATGTAAATGAGTGCCCAGTTTGATCATTTGCTAGTCACATCTCAGACTTACACCGAGACACTTCTGAAGCTACCCCCTGGCTCACTAATCTGGACTTGGTTATTTGAAGTAGTAGTCCCTACTGGATGCTATCACAATATACAATTTTCTACTGCTAATAATAAATAATAATAATTAATAAGCAAGCTGGCAGTTCAATAGAGCTCCTGCTGTAAGTATCATCCCATGGCACTATGAAAATGATTTCATGCCTGAAGTATACATGTGATAATAGTAAACTTAATCATGCAAAACCATGACATAATACAATGGAATTTTAAAGACAAGTGATTTAGTGGTTTTCATGGCACCTCTGACTAATTTGTATCCAAAGATTTGAGTATTTAGCATTAACAAGTTTAAGGCATGCTGTTATCTCTCCTGCCAGTTTACATCACTAGGGAGATATAAAATGAGAAATGTCTCACTTTCCCTGCACTGAACCAATTTGAGGTGTGGTGTTAATTGCAAGACTGGAGAAAATCATTAATAATTATCCTTCATTAATTTTGTGATGAATGAAGACTGTTAGAAGGGATAGAATGAGGTCTAAGAGTAGCTAATCTGTTAATACATTCCTTTTAACATTGTTACTAGAAGAGAAATGGATTAAAGGGGTCAATAACTAACCATGGTTTTATTTGGGGGAGAGCGGAGAAGCAGCCGCCACTTTGAGCTGTTTGGGAATTTTCTGCTGAAAGGTTTTCTTGATGAAATATTTTCCATCAGTAACTTTTGATTTTGCCAAAAAGTTAATTGCCCATCAGGAACATGGAAATTAAATATTTTGTCTGGGGTTAGGTCAAATAGAATCTAAATATTTTGTTATGCCAAAAGAATAGAAACATTTGTTTTCAGGTCAGCTCAATATTAATCTGTGCTTACCTGAGTTACTGTGGTACCTTGGAGGAGTTGTAGTTTGGGTGACTATTCTCCAACATGGGCTGGTTCTCTGGCTGGACTACATCGCCCATCATGCAATATGGTCTCCAGTCTGGTTTAACTGTTAGGATGCATTATCAGAGATTTAGTCTGGCCAGATATCTCAGCAGACAGAGGAGAAAGGAAACATGAGACACCACAGAAACTTAAGCAGTTCAGCTGAAATTCAGTTTGACAAAGAAAATGAAATGTTTGATTTGTGAATGTCAAAATATTTTGATCAAAAATGTTAAAACAAAATGTTTCAATATTTATGAATTGACAGGTTTTGGAATTTTCAGCTTGGTAACAATTTTCAATTTTTGACATTTCGTCTCAATTTGGAATGAAAACAAATGTTGAAATAGTGAAATTTCTTATGGAACAGCTCTATTACACAAATTTTGTTTTATTGAAGAAGATATAAAATTTCATAGATCAGAATTTCTCAACTACAGAAAATTCCTTAACATACTGTTTCTAAGTTAGTGAACTTTTTAAGGTTTTTGCAGAATATGAAGTGTTTTGTCACAGTAAGTAAAAATGTAATAGACAGTGTAGAGAACTCAAAGTTTTGAGTAACATAGAAATAGAAGTAGGGAAAAGAAAGGAAAAATGGAAGATCTTAAATGACTGTCCCATCTCAAAAAATATGTATGCAGTGTAGATACTAGCTTCAGACCTAATTCTAGATTCCCAATAATTATGCAGCTATGATGACAGCCACTAGAAAGCATTATGATCCTACCACTGTGAACAGTTCACAGCAGTGCATGAAGAGTTGGAATTCTTAAAACAACCCATTTTGGAGTCTGAAAACATGGTAGAAAAGTATCAAAATTCCTACTAGGGCTGTCAAGTGACTAAAAAAATTAATCACAATTAACCATGCAATTAATTGCACAATTAATCATGCTGTTAAATAATAATATAATACCATTTATCTAAATATTTTGGATGTTTTCTATATTTTCAAATATATTGATTTCAATAACAACATAGAAAACAATGTGTACAGTGCTCACTTTATTTTTATTACAAATATTTGCACTGTAAAAAATAAAATAGTATTTTTCAATTCACCTAATACAATACCTGTAGTGCAATTCACCTAATACAATACCTGTAGTGCAATCTCTTTATTATGAAAGTTGAACTTACAAATGTAGAATTATATATCAAAAAATAACTGCATTCAAAACTAAAACAATATAAAACTTTAGAGCCTACAAGTCCACTCAGTTCTACTTCTTGTTCAGCCAATTGCTCAAACAAACAAATTTGTTTACATTTTCAGGAGATAATGCTGACTGCTTCTTGTTTACAGGGTCACCTGAAAGTGAGAACAAGAGTTCACATGGCATTGTTGTGGCTGGCATTGCAAGATAAGTGCCAGATGCGCTAAAGATTCATATGTCCCTTCATTCTTCAACCATGATTCCAGAGGACATATGCATCCATGTTCATGATGCAATCTGCTCGATAATGATCCAAAGCAGAGCAGACTGATACACGTTCATTTTTATTATCTGAGTCAGCTGCAACCAGCAGAAGGTTGATTTTCTTTTTTGGTGGTTTGGGTTCTGTAGTTTCCATATCAGAGTGTTGCTCTTTTAAGACTTCTGAAAGCATGCTCCTTATCCCCATCCCTCTCAGATTTTGGAAGGCACTTCAGATTCTTAAATCTTGGGTTGAGTGCTGTAGCTATTTTTAGAAATCTCACATTGGTACCTTCTTTGTGTTTTGTCAAATTTACAGTGAAAGTGTTCTTAAAATGAACAACATGTGCTGGGTCATTATCCAAGACTGCAGTAACATGAAATATATGGCAGAATGCAGCTAAAACAGAGCCTGAGACATATGCTTCTCCCCCCAAAGAGTTCAGTCACAAATTTAATTAACCCAATATTTTTTTAACGAGTGTCATCAGCATGGAAGCATGTCCCCTGTAATGGTGGCCAAAGCATAAAGGGACATATGAAGGTTTAGCATATCTGGCAGGTAAATATCTTGCAATGACGGCTGCAAAAGTGCCACGTGACTGCTTGTCCTCACTTGCAGGTGACATTGTCAATAAGAAGCAGGCAGCATTATCTCCCGCAAATGTAAACAAACTTGTTTGTGCTAGCAATTGGCTGAACAAGAAGTACGACCAAGTGGACTTGTAGGCTCTAAAGTTTTACATTGTTTTGGTTTTGAGTGCAGTTATGTAACAAAAAACAATCTACATTTGTAAGTTGCACTTTCATGATAAAGAGATTGCACTATAGTACTTGTAGGAGGTGAATTGAAAAATATTATTTCTTTTATCATTTTTACAGTGCAAATATTTGTAATAAAATGATAATATAAAGTGAGTACTGTACAGTTTGTATTCTGTGTTGTAATTGAAATCAATATATTTGAAAATGTAGAAAAACATCCAAAAATATTTACTAAATTTCAATTGGTATTTTATTGTTTAACAATGTAGTTAAAACTACAGTTAATCACAATTAATTTGCTTAATCGCGATTAATTTTTTGTAGTTAATCACATGAGTTAACTATGATTAATCAACAGCCCTAATTCCAAACTTTTTTCCTCAAAGTTTTTCATAAAGATGATCTTATGGTGTTAAGAATAAGCTAATCAAATGACAGATCAGCCTGTTTTTATAAGGGCTAGCACCTCCAACAAAAAGACTGAGATACTAGCCAGTAAGCACTAAACCATCCCTTATTACTGGAACCTTTTACCCACACCTCAGCAAACTGTTGTCAGATAACAGAATTGATGCCACTTACTAAAATTCCCTATGAATTATTGAGGATAAAAGGTAACATTTAAAGCCCTATGGCGCAGATTTACAAAAGGATTTAGGAGCCCAAAGATGCAGATAGTGGGATTCACAAATGCACCTGAGCAGATCTGGCATCTAATGAATTTGAAAGCTAATCCTTGAAAGTGAATGGGAGTTAGGCACCCACCTTACTTAGGCTTTTTTGTAAATCCCATCAGGTGCCTATATCTGAGTCTTTAGGTGCCTAAATACCTTTGTAAATCTGGCCCTATTTTCCAAAGCACATTACTAGAGTCTTCTTTCTGCTTCACTCTTCTTCTTTCTGCTTCTGCTTCTGCTTCTTTCTGCCTGAGATTATAGGCCCAATATAATCACCCTTTACTAATATAGGTGGTCACTCAAATCGGTAAGGGGTTCTGTCACCACTTGCCCTTTTACTTCAGAGTGCCTTGGTGCCATGCAGTTATGGTTCAGATTCCTGACACCAGTAGACAGTCGCCCACAAGACTAAGGTCTGACCCTGGCTCTCCCCAATCTACTTACTTCTTGCAGAGTGACACCAACAGTCTTCCCAGTCTTGAGTGTCCCCAGATCTGTCCTCCCCAAATTCTTAACCACCAGACACTCAGAGTATTCTCATCGGGTTCATCACCCCTGAAGGAATGGAAGCAGTTCCCCAGTTATCAGCTCCCTTTGCCCTCGAAACTCCACAGTTTGCACACCAGAAATCTGCTTGAGGCAAACATAAACAAAGTATATATTTAATAGAAAAAACACAGATTCAAAGATGAAATTGTCTGGGAGAGTAAACAGATACAAGTTACACAGAAAACAAACAGAGACAAGTTGCCTTTGGAACTGCTCCATGTCCTCCTGTAAAGCAGAGCTGAAGTTTACGAGCACAGTTTTCTGCACAAATACATACATTCATAGACAAGGTCTCTAGACATAGCTCATAATGGCTATCAAGTTCAGAACAATACAAGTTATCATAAAAGACATTACTAGGTATATCTGTATAATACAATGACAGTTTACCATCAGGTGATTTCACAGTTTATTCTTGGGATTTAAACCTTCTGTTTTCCCATTGCGGTGTCTGGATACTGATTGTCACATCAAGCTACACAGCACTCCCATGATGGCGTAGAACCAGTGTGCCAGGTTTATACTACCACCGAGCAGTATCCATCATAGGGGTGTGGCTAGACAGTAGGGGCATGACCAGAACATCATTGAACTCAAGCTATTCCTGGCTGCAATATTAGCTCCTCAGCCAGCCCCAGGAATCTATGAATTCACTTTTGCTCCCTTTCTCTCAGGACCTGCACTTAGTAGCATTAAGCTAGACCTAAGATAGGAGAACTCTACCTTGAATCATACAAAAAGAACAGGAGTATTTGTGGCACCTGAGAGCAGGGGATCCCCAGCGAGGTGCCCATGGGCACAATGGCGCCCAACAGGGCAGTTGTGTGCACGCACAGGACACCGCACCACCAAAATGCCGCTGAGAAGCATTGCCCTTTCTCGGCGGCATTTTGGCAGTGAAGTTTCTTGCCGCTGCTGCTTCTCGGCAGCTTTTTGGCGGCGGGGTGTCTGGCACCCACCACAGTCTTCTGGGAATAGGAATATGCTATTCCCACAGAAAGTTTGGGGACCACTGCCTTAGAGACTAATAAATTTATTAGAGCATAAGCTTTCGTGGGCTACAGCCCACTTCATCGGATGCATAGAATGGTACATATAGTAAGAAGATATATATATACATACAGAGAAGGTGGAAGTTGCCATACAAACTGTAAGAGGCTTTTCCACCTTCTCTGTATGTATATATCTTCTTACTATATGTGTAGCCCATGAAACCTTAAGCTCTAATAAATTTGTTAGTCTCTAAGGTGTCACAAGTACTCCTGTTCTTTTTGCAGATACAGACTAACACAGCTGCTACTCTGAAACCAACCATTGAATCATACAGTAACTCATGAAATGCATTCAGGTATAATCACCATGCCCGCTTACAGCAACACTTTGACAGAATAGGCTTTTTGTGTGACAGTTTTCTGTCATTTTGCTTTTGTGGTCTGTTATTTCTCATGAGATTGGTCACCTGCATTTAAGGTTGAAAGAAAAGACCTTGGGTTGAATAAAAAGCCTGGATGACAAAGTTAATTTGATATTTTACTGTTTCAAGGGTGAAACCATTTAGGCTCAATTTCTGCAGACTAACACACGTGCTTAATTTTGTGCACTGTGAGTGCTCCCATTGAAAGCAGTGTGACTACTCCACATTGCATGCAGTTAAGCAGGTGTGCAAGTCCTGGCAGGATTGGAGCCTACATTTGTAGCTTACCTACAAAGGAGTGACTCTGAACTCCCATATAGTAGTGCATCAGCCTTTATCCATTTTAAAGACAATATTCCCTCTGCTTTTATCAAGGTAGCTGAGCACAAGAGGAGGTAATTTTAAACTTACCAATTGGAAAAGTCTGATAAATGTTTGACTAGTTTGGACCTTCCTAGAAAAAAGGGGAGGGAAAGGGGAGCGCTTGTGGACTATCTATTATATATATAGGGAATAGCCTTTAGCCAAGATTCACTTTTTCTCCAGCCTCCTTGTAGCCTCCAGATACCATGGCAACTTAAGACAGCCTATTATCTCTGAAAAGTTTATACACATGGAAGTTTTATTAAGTATAGCCTTAAGTATAGTATTAACTATATCACAATGTAGCATAGCTTTCCTGCTAGCATTCCCAACAGCTGGCTCTGCTGTAGACTTCAGTAGAATCTTTTTTTATTCTATGTTTCTCTTATAGGGTTTTAGGTTTGTGAACAGGATAGAATAAATGCTATAGCCAGAATACCTTTGAACTGTGCTGTGCTCCATGGGAGTTCACTCATGGTGCAGCTCTGGAATTCAAGTGATAAACATATCTTCCCCACAGATGGATCTGCTGGTCCTCATTAGCTTGGGGGAGCAGGAGAATGTTTGAATCACAATCACAGTGCTAGACAAGCCAGGAGTAAACCAGGATGCCCATTAATGGGTTCAGGCTGCATTACTAAATGGACACAGAGGTGGAGACATTTGGGAAGAAAGCCTGTGACAAACAAACACTTAAAGAAATGTAATAAACCTGCCTATTTGTACTTAATTTTTAAAGGTTCAATATCCAGAGAACTGCAGGGAGAAACACTGGTTTTCTTCTTCCAACCTCACATACATTAGGCTTCCATACAAAGAACAATACTTGTGGTTTAAGTGTGGGTTACTTTTAAGTAATTAAGGAAAGCCAACCAACCAACCAAAGAATATAAAATATCTATGTGAACTAATGTAGCATTTTTTTCTCATTCTGTGTGATCCTTCACCTTTCTGCAGCCTCACCCCACCCCCACACCTGACAAAAAGGCAAACTTCTAACACACAAAAGTGTGGTGCCCTGCAAACAGAATACCAAAATGTATTTCAGAATAGCAGCACTGTGCTGGAACTTGGCCACTATTAAGCAGGGAGAATATATATATTCCCACAATGAGAACAACCACCTGTAGGAACCTTTGTCCAGGATTGAGTGAGATCCAGCTATGGTGAGTCTTTTACTATTCACTTAAACATTATGTTTAGACTGACTTTCCTCTTTAGCATGGTGTGAAAATCATTTTCATACCATGTTTTCCTAGGAATGATAATGAACCCTACATATCTGCAACATGCAATATAAATATGTTTTCCACAGCACCTCCAGACTATGCATTTCCATTGTAAACTGAGCCTTTGAAGTCCATCTTCTTTCTGTGTTCATAAAAATGGGTTTAAGTTTATTTTAATCAAAAGAAGCTTCTTTATTTGTTTATTTTGTTTTTGTGAACTTCAAATGAAAGAAAATTTTATTTCTATGGCTGATGGTTTATTTTATTATGTATGCTATATTTTTCTTTAAAGAAGGTCTATTTTTAGACCTAAATCAGCAAATACATTAGGAAATAATTCAATTTAGTTTCAGGGGGCAGAAAAGAAAAGTAGAACTAGCAACTCATATTTACAGTTATTTTCAAATTCCTACTTATACCATTTAGATTGTATATAGTCCTCCTCAAAGCCTTCATGTTCTAGTTATATAAATCCCTCTGAACATTTATAGTTTGTGAGGGCTTTCCTTAGCAAATTTCTTTACACTGTGCTCCTTCCCATTAGATTCTAGGGGCTAGTGAATGCTCATTCTCCCTCATGAAGTCCAAGACTAGAGGATGCAGCTTACCCCCTACACACAACACCACCACCACCACAAGAAAGAAGTGAAGTAACTACTAATAGTGCAATTGTAGTATATTCCCAATATCCCTTTGAGGTAGAGAAATATTATTATCCCCACTTTCTAGATGGAAACTGAGGCACAGAGCAATTGAGTGACTTGCCCAATGTCACATAGGAACTATACAGACAATATACAGCCAAGCCAGGAATGGAACCCTAGTGGTCGCCCAAGTCCCAGTTCAGTGCCCAAACTTTAAGACCATCCTTCCTACTTGTTTCCAGGTCTGGACTGTTGCATCTACTTTTGCTCCCCACATTAGAAGGAATATTTTGAAAAATTAAAAAAGCAACTAAAATTCAGTAAAAATTTCAGGACATGAAACACCCAAAGAGAAAATAAGAGGACAGCACAGTTTATACAGTCTAGCAAAAGACAGTTAAAGTTGGAGGAACTTAATATCAATCTAAACACTTCCCAGAGCACATCACCAAAAAAGGAAATTACGGTAGCTGAAAATAGTAAAACAGGAATCAAAAGTTGAACTCAGAAAAGTACATGCTCAGCATTAGGAAAAATGACTTTGTAGTGACCATGATAAGTCATTGGCAGTTCACATTGCCAATAAAGGTAGTTATGGTACCATCACAATAAACAATTTAGGGAGATAACCTTCATGATGGGAGGGAGGGGTTTCTCCTCTCCCATGTAAGGGAAAGGAAATCTAAAGAAGTTGGGCTTTAATTCATTTGTAGTACCTAGAAAATGCAATGGACCATAATCATCCCTAGCATAACTTCATTGATATCAAGGACGAGTTTGACCCATTGTGACTACAAAGGCTGTGTTTTTCTGACCATTGAGCTAATGGTTGGAGATATTGTAGACCAGCTGTTTGGCACTTATTGCAGGACTTGGGATTCGTAACAGAGACCTGAGCATTTGTATTCACATGTGTAAAATCATTTTGGATAGTCATGACATAGCTCTGTTGCTTTTACTGTTTCAGTGCTCCTCCTCCTGCTGGGAAGAGCGCCAATGTTCCTAGGCAAGCTGGATAAGAAAGGGCAGCAAGCACATTTAGGAAACTGACCAGGGAAAAGGCATTTTACTTTATTTACTGTTAGAGCTGAAAAGCAACAAGAAAGTGAAATATATCCACTGCCATGAGCACGGGAAAGATGGCACCCAGGGAATGGAGTTAGGCAGCAAGCAAGATATGGTTTCCAGGCTGCTGCCTTTCATATTATGCATTGCTTTTCAAAGCAGACCCATGGGGGGGGGATACTATGAGTCATTCTGCTGCTACTCTTCAGCTTCCTGGAAAATAGCTCCTGGAGATCTGCCACTCCTCCCCCAGCAAAATAGAACCACTGGATTTAATGCTTAGATAAAACTTTATAAATAGATCAGATAGATAGCCTTATAATTAAATTAAAGTCTGATAACCCCTTTAAGAAAAGAGGATAAAGAGCCTGATTCTCATCTCTGACCAGTGTAAATCAGAGGAAATAAATGATGTTACAATCTCAAAAACAAGCCCCTGGTAGTCAAATATGCCCATATAGGGTATATTTTCCTTATGGCATACAGAGCATTCCCATAGACAATGGGAATCATCTACTTAGTTCTCTCTATGTATCTTAGTTCCTTCTGACTCTCATAATTAGGGGTCTACCAAATTCATGGCCATGAAAATTGAGTCACGGACCATGAAATCTGGTCTCTGGCTGCCCAACTCTGAAGGCAGAGCAGAGAGCAGCAGCTGCTGGTCAGGCACTAAGCTCTGAAGGCAGCACCACACTCAAAAGCATTGGAGAAGCAATGATGGCATGGTTGACAACTTCCAAGCAGACAGCAAAAAGAAAAGCTGAGTTGGAAAAAGAGAACATTATAAGCAAGTTACCCAAATTTAATAACTATTGCTCTGCTAGTACTGATTCAGAATCATCTTCCATATATGCTGGACCATTTTTCTCAGAAAATGATGATCATAATGAAGTTGTATACATGAACTTGTTCCTTCAGGAGAGGGCAGAAAAAAAGGCAAATGTTCATGAAATCCAGGACAAAGTGAAATTGCAAACCCAATAGCAATAGCAAGTATTTTTAATGAATCTGAAAACTCTGGGGTCGTATCATTTGACTGGAGAATTGATAATATAGTTCCTATATTTAAGAAAGGTGGGGAAAGTGATCTGGGAATCTACAGGCCCCTTAATTTGACCTCAATTGTATGCAAGGTCTTAGAACAAATTTTGAAAGAGAGAGTAATAAAACACCTAGAGGTTAATAATAATTGAGATAAAATACAACATGGTTTTACAAAAGATAGATCATGCCAAACAAAACTGATCTCTTTCTTAGAGAAGATAACAGATTTTCTAGACAAAGGAAGTGTCTAGAACAAACTAACTTGTTTCATATTAACCCACAGAAACCTTCCTACCAACACTACAAAAAGAAGGATTCTGGGTGGAGTCCTGCTGAAGGTCGAAACAGCAGACTGGACTTCTACATAGAGTGCTTCCGCCGACGTACACAAGCTGAAATTGTGGAAAAGCAGCATCACTTGCCCCATAACCTCAGCCATGCAGAACACAATGCCATCCACAGCCTCAGAAACAACTCTGACATCATAATCAAAAAGGCTGACAAAGGAGGTGCTGTCGTCATCATGAATAGGTCGGAGTATGAACAAGAGGCTACTAGGCAGCTCTCCAACACCATTTCTACAAGCCATTACCCTCTGATCCCACTGAGAGTTACCAAAAGAAACTACAGCATTTGCTCAAGAAACTCCCTGAAAAAGCACAAGAACAAATCCGCACAGACACACCCCTAGAACCCCGACCTGGGGTATTCTATCTACTACCCAAGATCCATAAACCTGGAAATCCTGGACACCCCATCATCTCAGGCATTGGCACCCTGACAACAGGATTGTCTGGCTATGTAGACTCCCTCCTCAGGCCCTACGTTACCAGCACTCCCAGCTATCTTTGAGACACCACTGACTTCCTGAGGAAACTACAATCCATTGGTGGTCTTCTAAAAACACCATCCTAGCCACTATGGATGTAGAAGCCCTCTACACCAACATTCCACACAAAGATGAACTACAAGCCATCAGGAACAGTATCCCCGATAATGTCACGGCTAATCTGGTGGCTGAACTTTGTGACTTTGTCCTCACCCATAACTATTTCACATTTGGGGACAATGTATACCTTCAAATTAGTGGCACTGCGATGGGTACCCGCATGGCCCCACAGTATGCCAACATTTTTATGGCTGACTTAGAACAATGCTTCCTCAGCTCTCGTCTCCTAATGCCCCTACTCTACTTGCGCTACATTGATGACATCTTCATCATCTGGACCCATGGAAAAGAAGCCCTTGAGGAATTCCACCATGATTTCAACAATTTCCATCCCATCATCAACCTCAGCCTGGACCAGTCCACACAAGCGATCCACTTCCTGGACACTACGGTGCTAATAAGCGATGGTCACATAAACACCACCCTATATCGGAAACCTACTGACCGCTATTCCTACCTACATGCCTCTAGCTTTCATCCAGATCATACCACACGATCCATTGTCTATAGCCAAGCTCTACGATATAACCGCATTTGCTCCAACCCCTCAGACAGAGACAAACACCTACAAGATCTTTATCATGCATTCCTACAACTACGATACCTACCTGCTGAAGTGAAGAAACAGATTGACAGAGCCAGAAGAGTACCCAGAAGTCACCTACTACAGGACAGGCCCAACAAAGAAAATGACAGAACGCCACTAGCCATCACCTTCAGCCCCCAACTAAAACCTCTCCAACGCATCATCAAGGATCTACAACCTATCCTGAAGGATGACCCATCACTCTCACAGATCTTGGGAGACAGGCCATTCCTTGCTTACAGACAGCCCCCCAACCTGAAGCAAATACTCACCAGCAACCACACACCACACAACTGAACCACTAACCCAGGAACCTATCCTTGCAACAAAGCCTGTTGCCAACTCTGTCCACATATCTATTCAGGGGACACCATCATAGGGCCTAATCACATCAGCCACACTATCAGAGGCTCCTTCACCTGCACATCTACCAATGTGATATATGCCATCATGTGCCAGCAATGCCCCTCTGCCATGTACATTGGTCAAACTGGACAGTCTCTACGTAAAAGAATAAATGGACACAAATCAGACGTCAAGAATTATAACATTCAAAAACCAGTTGGAGAACACTTCAATCTCTCTGGTCACTCGATTACAGACCTGAGAGTGGCTATTCTTCAACAAAAAAACTTCAAAAACAGACTCCAACGAGAGACTGCTGAATTGGAATTAATTTGCAAACTGGATACAATTAATTTAAGCTTGAATAGAGACTGGGAATGGATGAGTCATTACACAAAGTAAAACTATTTCCCCATGGTATTTCTCCCCCCCTACCCACCCCCCACTGTTCCTCTGATATTCTTGTTAACTGCTGGAAATAGCCTACCTTGCTTGTCACCATGAAAGATTTTCTTCCTTTCCCCCCCTGCTGCTGGTGATGGCTTATCTTATGTGATCACTCTCCTTACAGTGTGTATGATAAACCCATTGTTTCATGTTCTCTGTGTGTGTATATATCAATCTCCCCTCTGTATTTTCCACCAAATGCATCCGATGAAGTGAGCTGTAGCTCATGAAAGCTTATGCTCTAATAAATTTGTTAGTCTCTAAGGTGCCACAAGTACTCCTTTTCTTTTTGCGAATACAGACTAACACGGCTGCTACTCTGAAAACTGAGATTGAAACTTTTATGAAGGCAATAGTGTGGTGAGAATGGGGAGGACTCTGAGTTACTACAGATAATTCTTTCCCATGTGTCTGTGTGTTGGGTTTCCCCCATATGGTCAAGGTTTAACTGATCACCATAATTGTGGTCAAGAAGGAATTTTCCCCCAGGTCAGATTGGCAGAGATCCTGGGGGGCAGGGGGAAGGTCACCTTCCTCTGAAGTTTGGGGCATGGGTCCCTTGCTGGTTTGAATTAGAGTAAATGGTGGATCCTCTGTAACTTGAAATCTTTAAATCAAGATCTGAGGATTTCAGTAACTCAGCTAGAGGTTATGAGCTTATTGCAGAGTGGATGGGTGAATTTTGTTGCCTGGAAAGTGCAAGAGATCAGACTAGATGATAATGCTCCCTTCTGGTCTTAAAGTTTATGAGTCTAAAATGTATGAGTCTGGACAGGTTTGACAGTACTACTGTAAAGCTTCAAAAACTAGGTCTG
The DNA here is from genome assembly GCF_009764565.3 of Dermochelys coriacea. NCBI lineage: Eukaryota > Metazoa > Chordata > Testudines > Dermochelyidae > Dermochelys > Dermochelys coriacea. The sequence goes on from NC_050073.1 coordinate 75,566,451, forward strand.
AATCTTGTCATTGCTGTTAATTTGCTGTCACAAACTTATGGTCTCAGTTTGACAATTTTGAGGACCAAGCAAAACGATTGGGAAGTGATGTTGCTGAGTCCTACCATGAAGAATACAAATATACTGTAAAGAAAAATTTTCCAGATGGTAAAATTGACACTACACTTGGAGGAAGAAGAAAATTTGAGGTTGAGTTCTTTCATATTAGCCTCAACAAGCTCAGTTAGGAACTAAAAAGAAGACTGAATGTTATGCTGAACTATCCACAAGGTCTGGCTTTCTTACCAAGTATGAAGTATGAAGAGGAGATGAAAATGTGTTCGGGCATTGCTCAATGCTTACCTGAATGATCTAGAGTCTGAACTATTCTCCAAAATGTGTCAATTTTCAGCATTTATAAGATATTCTGACATGCAGGATAAGACTGTTATTAGAATCATTTGACTATCACATGGCAAAGATCTGAGTAATGTCTTTCTGAATAGTTTCATTGCATTGAGGCTATATTGGTCTGTGCCCATTGCCAACTGTGAAGCAAAGCGATTGTTCTCTAAGTTTTTCTTAATAAAAAAAAATCATTTTTGGTCAAAAATGGTAGAAACGAAGCTGAATGCTCTTGCCATCATGTAAGTTGAACAGGATTTACTTCACATGCTGTCTTTTGAGGATACAATCATTGCATGGCACCACAAAAAGCTCACAACTTACCAGTTTAAATATGCAGCATTTCATTTGACACTTAATATTTTATGTTTATGAAGGTAGTATATAACCTCTTCATTGTCTTTGATTTTCTTTTCATGTTTAGTCAGTAACATACATGACGATGTTGATGGTCATACACTGGGTACTTTTTTGCTTTCATTAATACCACGTTCACAAAAAAGGGAGAATCCCAAGAAAATTAGTACTGGCCTCCATTCTTGATAATCAGGCCCCAAAGAGTGAAATGCAACCACCACCTGGGTAGAAAGTAGCCACCTATCAATGACTGAGATTTTTGGAGGAAAATTGAGAACTGGTTCAATTTACTGAAAGTAAAGGGGGATAAGCAAGTTAGTATTAAGCAGTAATATATTTACGGCAGTGCATAATTTTAAACTCATGAGGCATTCCATTGATCTAAGCTCCAGGTTTTAATTGAAAAGACCAAACTCATTTTTAGTGGTGATATAAATCAGCTAGCATCTCCCAGCATCCCTGGATCCAGACCTGTGAAGAGGAGACACCCGGGGGGTGGCCCTTCCACTGCCATTTGGCCTGGACAAAGGAAACTGCAGGGAAGAGCCAGCCAGAGGCTGAAATGGGCAGAAGCAGATGCAGAAACAATTTAAGCAGGAATTGCTGGACCAGGACTATGTCCGAATATTTTCTACAGTGTTGATGGTACATTCTCTGTCCTGTGCTGAATAATAGCTCTTTGCTCCAACCTCATCTCTTCCAGTATCTCTGCTTCAACCTCACTACACACCTGCCCTTCCTGACTTCTTGCTAATTCTTTGTTTCTTGTCATTGGAAAGCCCCTGCTCTTGATTAAATACATTGATTCAAATAAAGGAAGAAAGTGAGAGTTAGAACTGATCAAATTAAGCAATATAAGGCCAGTATTATTATTGTGATATAGCCCGTATTGTCTTCACAACTTGTTCATTAAGTGATCCTGTATAATATATTTGTTCTTTGAACAAACAATGTCCAGCCCATGGGTTTTTTGCAGACCATTTACTACTGGTGGTGCGTGATTGGTCATGTAAGTCGCATGATATTGTTGCTACTACCTGAGTGGATGATTCTCTCTTTTTAAAAAAAAAAAAATCAATGTATGGCAAAGCGTGAATGATAAATATCACTTTTCCAGTCTAAATTTTCAAAAGAATAGCTTATTTATGCACTTTTTATGAGCCACAAATATTTCATAAATACCTAGAGGTTGTCAAAATGCTCATGAACTGTAAATAACATGGTTTCATGAACGGCAATGCAGCCAAGCCGTCTTATGGTGTTTTTTCACAAATTTATTAAAGAATCTGTTTTCGGTCATTTCACTAGGTCTAGCAACTTTACTTTTACCAGAAACATTTCTTTAAAAATTATGACTAGCCTTTAGTTGTCTATCAGTGATAGTTTTTTCTCTGCTGAAGTTGTGGCTGATCGTATCTGAGGACAATGCCATTGCTAAAAAGAAAGAGGACCTATAGATAAGTAGACATCTTCTTGCTTTCATTGAACTCTTCAGTGGGAGCAGGAACAGCCCTCAAATTACTAATACACTCCATATATCATGTATTTATTCAAATTCCATAACTTTGATGTCTATTAAAGGAAGAGCTAGAGACATGATACTTTCTTTATAAAAAGAGCTATATAGATCTATATGAATATTATACTGTATGTTGCAGCTCATTTCTAAAGCCTGGTCTACACTAGAAAAGATTTGCCCATGTAACTGTGCTGACAAACCCTCCTGGTATAGGCACAGCTTACGCTAGAAAAAGAGTGCTGTTGTCAGTATGGCTAAAAGCAGTTCCCCGTATGGCTAAAAGCAGTTCCCCTAGTGAAATCCGCTATACTGGCAAAAGCACTTTTTCTGCCAAAATAACTGCATCTACACTTTTTCCAGAATATAAATATCTTTAAAAAAAACACAAGCAAAAAGTTTCTAGTGTAAACCTTCCCTAAGTCACTCTGCCTCACAAATATCTAACTACTCTCGGTTTATTTCAGAAAATTCACCCAGAATAAGTCCAATAATAAAAAGAACCCCCAAACAGGAAACCTCAATGTTTTGACAGTGCAGAGCAGAGACAGCTGGAGAACAGGTAGGAGGTTTATGCCTTTTATTAGTTATTGTTAATTAGTATTCATTATTTCAAAGTATCCAAATCTGGCCTCACAGTAAAAAATAAGACAGAGTCTGTGCCCTGTAATTTCAAAAAACAGACATGAAACAACAAAAAGGATAATAAAAAAAATTGTAAGCAAGTACGTGAGGAGAGAAAGACACATCCCAAAGCTTATGATCAGATTTCAAATAGGTCAATGTACTGTTTATTTTTAAGATGGATTTGTGTGTGTCTTTGTGTGTATGTGCACACATGTGTATGTGAGAGACAGAGTGCAAGAGCACAAGTTTGCGTAAGTGTAAGAATAAGATAGAAATTCATCAAAAAGGATGACAGAGGTCATATTTAATGTAATTAATGGTGTTACCCACAATCCAGTCTACCCATAGAATTTTGAAAGGTTGCTATATCCTACCCTCCCAAAAGGAACTATCCACCAAGTAGTTTCCTCTTACTTTTTAAAGTATGTGACCAAATCCTATTATGCAATTTTCCTTTTCTGTACAGCTGTTCTAAGAAACTTTTTTTGCTTTTACATTTTACAGAATCCCATTTTAATGCACCATGTTGATTTTCCTATATGCTACATTTTTATATCTTAAACTTCAAAGTAAATGATTAAAGAAATTGACAGCAATTTAGCATTTTTTCTGAAGGATTCATTCAGTGGCTCTGTCTGTCCAAATGATCAGAGATGCAATGCCTTACTGAGGTTTCATTGTTCTAGATAAAATAAAAGAAACATAAAAGCAAGACCAAGATACCCTGTGAGAAAATAAGAAGTTCAAAAAAAAGACACAGTTAGTTACCATAACAAGGTTCTCAAGTCAGTCAATTCTTTGCAGTATTTTGCTTTTTGATATTACAAACAGGAGGGACAAGGTAGGGACATAACATTATTTTCAACTGAAGCCTTTTAAAATGATCTTATAGAACCATAGCTCCCAAGTACATTAAACCCAATTATAGTGCCTTTTTAAAACACTGAAATATTCACAAAAAGCTCAGCTCCTAATTGTTTAGATTATTAGGAGATCTGGCTATTGTTCCAGATTATCTCACTGACTTGTTGTGTTACGTTGGCAAGTCAGTTAGCATCTCTGTGTCCCAGTTTCCCCATGTATGTAATAGAAATAATAATAACAATATTTGTAAAAATTCTGTGAGACCTATGGTTGAAAGATACTAAGGGTCTGATCCTGCAAAGTCCTGAGCAATTTGGCCCCAATCCCACCAAGTGATTGAGTATGTGAGTAGGGCCACTGAATTCAATGAGACTATGCTTGTGCTTACAGAGGTTTGAGGGCTTGAGGCCCAAATGCTCAGCACCTTACTGGATCAGGCCCTAAATAAGTGTAGTGTGTTAATTATTAAATTGTTATAATTAATGTTGTTAGAGATGAGCAAAAAAAAAATAAAACCCCAAACCTTAAAGCATTGCAACAAAGAACTTATCCAGCTAACATTTCCTTTCTTTCTGCTCTGGGAATATCCATAAGGAGATTGGTTTCAGAGTGGTAGCCATGTTAGTCTGTATCGGCAAAAATAACAGGGAGTACTTATGGCACCTTAGAGACTAACAAATTTATTTGGGCACAAGCTTTCGTGGGCTAAAGCCCACTTCATCAGATGAATGCAGTGGAAAATACAGTAGGAAGATATATATACACAGAGAACATGAACAAATGGGTGTTGTCATACCAAGTGGAACAAGACTAATCAATTAAGGTGGGCTATTATCAGCAGGAAAAAAAAACTTCTGTAGTGATAATCAGGATGGCCCATTTCAAACAGTTGACAAGAAGGTGTGAGTAACAGCCTAATTTAATGGTGTCCAGTTTGCAAATTAATTCCAATTCTGCAGTTTCTCGTTAGAGTCTGTTTTTGAAGTTTTTTTTTGTTGGAGAATTGTGACTTTTTGGTCTGAAATTGAGTGACCAGGGAGATTGAAGTGTTCTCCAACTGGTTTTTGAATGTTCTAATTCTTGATGTCTGATTTGTGTCCATTTATTCTTTTACATAGAGACTGTCCGGTTTGGCCAATGTACATGGCAGAGGGGCATTGCTGGCACATGATGGCATATATCACATTGGTAGATGCGCAGGTGAACGAGCCTCTGATAGTGTGGCTGATGTGATTAGGTCCTATGATGGTGTCCTTTGAATAAATATGTGGGCAGAGTTGGCAACAGGCTTTGTTGCAAGGATAGGTTCCTGTGTTAGTGTTTTTGTTGTGTGGTGTGTGGTTGTGGTGATATTTGCTTCAGGTTGGGGGGCTGTCTGTAAGCAGGGACTGGCCTGTCTCCCAAGATCTGTGAGAGTGAGGGATCATCCTTCAGAATAGGTTGTAGATCCTTGATGACGCGCAGTAGAGGTTTTAGTTGGGGGCTGAAGGTGATGGCTAGTGGCGTTCTGTTACTTTCTTTGTTGGGCCTGTCCTGGAGTAGGTGACTTCTGGGTATTCTTCTGGCTCTGTCAATCTGTTTCTTCACTTCAGCAGGTGGGTATTGTAGTTTTCAGAATGCTTGATAGAGATCTTGTAGGTGTAGGAGTGGATGGGTCATTATACAAGGTAAAAACTATTTCCTCATGATAATTTTTCCCCTACTTGTCAACTGTTTGAAATGGGCCATCTTGATTATCACTACAAAAGCGTTTTTTTTCTCCTGCTGATAATAGCCCACCTTAATTGATTAGTCTCCTTACAGTTGGTATGGCAACACCCATTTTTTCATGTTCTCTGTGTGTGTGTGTATATATATATCTTCCTACTGTATTTTCCACTGCATGCATCCGATGAAGTGGGTTTTAGCCTTCGAAATCTTATGCCCAAATAAATTTGTTAGTCTCTAAGGTGCCATAAGTACTCCTCGTTATTTTTTCATGAGAAGATTGCAATTTGCTCAGATTCACTTTTATTCTGGTGAGAATTTCCAAAGGACCCTGAGGCTTCTACTGAATATCCTTAGATTCCTTTGGAAATCCCATTTTAAATAAATAATTTTCGAATAGTTTAGGCTCTGGAGTCATCATGAATATTTTAAGTACAGCTGTGTTATTTAGTTGTGACTAGTCACCTAAGTCACTATAGTATTGTTTCTGTTCTCCAATACGATGAGAATATAAGCACATCTGGAAAAAATATTTAAAATTTAAAATTCAGTTTCTATGTATGTGACTTTGAAATTTGCTTCCTGAATACATTTTTGCCAATGAAATTCAACTATTCAAAAGTTTTAAAAGAATGACTGGAAAATTTCTATAAGAATTCAATATAATAGTCATGAAAATGTATTTTTATATTTGCTCAGTTCTTACTATTATGACAGAAAGATGTTTTTATAAAATGAAGGTAATGATGGTTTTTTTTTCATGGTAAATATTAAAAAGTGCTATAAGGCCCCAGTTCAGCAAGGTTCTTAGGGCCAAATTTTTTAAAGGTATTTAGGAATTGCTGTGCTCAGTGTTGCTACACCTAACTAATATAGGAGCCTAAATCTCATTTTCAAAAGGTATTTAGGTACTTAGGAGTCTAAGTCTCATCAACTGTCAATACATGCCTAATGTTTTTTGAAAATGAGATATAGGATCTAAAATTGTTATGCCTTGCAATACTAAGCACTGGAACACCTGAATACCTTTAAAAATCTGGCCTAAATACCTAGCTGAATTGGAGCCTAGTTGAGCAGTTTTTTGTAAACGTTATTTATTCCCTAATCAGACCAAGGATTGTTTTATTTATAATTAACCAAAGAGGAGGTTTCTGGAACCTCAATTTGCTGAGAGAGAAACAAACACTCTGATATTAGGCAGGTTTGTAAACTCTTTTTAATGTTTGGACACTGTACAAACTTCTTCAGAAATGGAATAAAAGGAGTTGTTTGACAAGAGAAAGAGTTAGCAATAGTAGGGAACCAAGATTTGTGACAAAATATTTACAGGCTAAACATGTTAGCCTGATTCTGTATGCTCTCCACCAGTGGAACACCCACCCACTGATTTCACTGGGAGTTCTGCATATGGAATAGGCCTCTCATCCATTAATTAGTTTCCCATCAAACATTTTAGTTGGTCAGAATTATAAATACCCAAATGATTTCTGGGTGGACAGTGTTCCTCACCTCATCAGACTATTTTTGATATTTGGCAGACACAATACCTAGTTTCAGTAATATTAAGGGCCAGATTTTGAAATTTATCAATCTGAATGGGCAGTTCTTCACACAAATATTATTATTTATTTATATTGACCTAACACCTAGGGACCCCAGTCATGGACCAGGATTCCATTTTGCTAAGCACTGGACACACACATAAAGTATAATAAAAAGACAGTTCCAGAAGGAAGAAATTTATCTAAATAGATTTCAGTGGGATTATCCATGTGAATAACAGCTAGACAAATATGTGTAAAGTTTTCACAATTTGGTTCAAAGCATATAAGAGCTAGCTAAGAACCAAGTAGAAAAAAATGTTCACATACATCCCCATCATCGATATCCTAATCAATGGAAAAAAATATCTTAGGTGACTAAATCACTGACCTGTTTATTTTTGGAATGCAATGATTCACTGGATAGCAGGAGCCACTAGGTGGCATTTGTGATTTATTACTCTGGAAGCTTTGGTTTACAAATATTTCATCTAATCCCCATTTTAGAGAGAACAAGACATTTAACATTCCAAGACATTTAATTCAAGAAAACCTCTCCATAATTAGATAAATGCACTGAAATTTCTCTTTGGCTATATTATTTAGGAATCCAATTGCTGAAGTTTCAATTCAAATCGTATGCATTTTTATGCATGTACTCCCTGACCCCTCAGCACCAGCTTACATAAATAATTACTTGTCTACAATTAAGCTGTAAATAATGCAATCACTCCATTCTTGTCCTGTCACTCTAGTCCCAACCACAACAAATAGGGCTAATCACATACTTATTCAAGTGTGTAATTATTCATAGTTAAACTTCTGTCACTTTCACCCTGTTTAGAAACAGCAGAACACAACCTGTAATTAGCAAATGTTACTGCAGGCACTTTTCTTGGAATTAAGCCATGACTTCAGCACCTATGTGAGCAAAGAGCTAGCCCCTTTGATCTGGGATCCTGGCTTGGCTTCTTCCCCTTGGACTATACCACTATCAGCCCTCAATAAGTTACTGAGATCAATGGATGATTAGTATGTCAAATAAGTCTATTGCAAATCACCTATTTTTCCCCCTCACTGTCTCTGACATAGATATATGCATACATACTGTGTGTGTGAGAGAGAGTAATTCTCTCACACACACAGGTCATATATTATAGGGGCATCAGTAATGATTCCATAGTTAAGGCTGTCTAGAGTTTTGCATTTAATGCATCAGTAAAAAAATCCCTGGATTTTATTCAATTGATTGATAGTTTTGGGTTGGTTTTTTAATGATATTTCTGGTTTAGAATTTGAGCCTGTGAAAGAGATCCTTACTTGAAATATCACTGTTCATAACATTATCTTTAATATAGCCCAGTTACTTTTAGCAGTAACACAAATGAGAATAGAAAAGGAGTACTTGTGGCACCTTAGAGACTAACAAATTTATTTGAGCATAAGCTTTCATGAGCTACAGCTCTCTTCATCGGATGCATTTGGTGGAAAATACAGAGGGGAGATCTCCCCCTGCAAATAGGAGTCTGCGAATACAGACTAACACGGCTGCTACTCTGAAACAAATGAGAATGAGTTTGTGCAGGCATACCACCAAAGACACTACTAAAGAAGCAAATGCCTCTAAATCTTTCTCAAGTTTACTATGCTAAATTTCCTAGTGAAGTCATTGCCTCCTATTAAGTCATGCATGTCACATATGTATGACACCCTAAACGTGGGTTTCAGAGTAGCAGCTGTGTTAGTCTGTATTCGCAAAAAGAAAAGTAGTACTTGCGGCACCTTAGAGACTAATAAATTTGTTAGTCTCTAAGGTGCCACAAGTACCCTAAACATGAAACTTCCTTAGTCAGGGCCAGATTCTGCCACATTTACTCAGCTTGGGCCTTCTGTTCTCTGTGAGTTGCCCCAAGGCCTAGTAAGGGACTACCCAACCTGAGCAAGGGTACAGAATCTGGTCCTCAGAAAATTAGAAAAACTCATTTGTCACCTGCCTTTAGCAGCAGTTCTAAAAGCAGATGGCATATGAGATTAAAACCAGTACCTGCCTTTTGCTCTCTGGTGTATAAACTGATTATTTAGTAAAAGGGTTGAGAAACAATTATTGTTCTGATGCTCTGTTTAGTTTATCAAAGAAATTGGGTTTGCTAGTTTTTTTTCCCTGTGAATGGCTAGAATGTCTCATTTTGCAGCAGTTCTCATGAAAGAAAGTTGCTTCACACCCAGAAACCACTGCAGGCTGAAGAAAGAACATACAGACTGGCAAATGAGCCTTCTTTGTAGGGAGATGCCTGCTTTGAAATTCTTTATTACATCCTTCAACAAACAGATTGTCCAGTATCATTGGAGAATATCTCTCTTTTACATAGGGTACATGCTTTGAATTTGTTAGGTAATTTCACTAGTACATGTCAGGATGATGAGAAAAAAATAGCTGTCAGAATGCATTTCAACCCTCTTTGAATATAAGGAACAAAGGGAGTCCAAAAGCTTGCCATCGAGCTGTTTTTGTGGTGTGTATAGCTTGAATAACATGATATAGATTTGGAAATTATGAAAGCTAATTATGCACCATACCGACTGGGCAATCTATTGGTTCTAGGACAGAAATGGCTAAGGAGTACTGCAGAGCATCTAATGGGCCGGCAAGCAGTTCTAGACTAATAGATTTCAATAAAATGTCAAGCATCTGATTGCCATGGAAACATTAATACAGGGTGGACCCTGTAGCACTTTTTTTCTTTTCTTTTTTTTGCTGTTGAATTACAATAATATAAAATTACTGTAATCTCAAGATACCTTTTGAAATGGCAGTAGCTGCCTCCCAAAGTAATTACTCACTTGAACACTCTATATTAGCCAGAACAAAATGCTCAGTAAATGTTTTCAAGATGATAGAGTTTTTGTTAGGGAACTGTTTTTCACTGTCAATATGATGTAGGGAAGATGCAGACACACTGATCTTTATTTACATTTCTAGCAGCCTACTAAAATGATGACCTTTCACTCATGATGATATGCATACGCTGAGTATTTGTTTAAACTGCCTCCCCTCTGCTGATAAACACAAACCTCCGGATTATGTTATGTAGATGGGTTGTAAGGGAAATAAAAATGAATTTCATATTTTCCTTCCCGTCAGTGCTTCCCACAGCTTTGCATTGATGGAGCTTTCTAAAGTATATACTCATTGGAGAAAGGTGAACAATACATATAGTTATTGCAGAGAATTTTCCCTAAAATCTGTCAAACTGTCATTGCAAGCTGTCATCTGAGAAGTTGCTCTTCAGAGTTTTAATTTTTTCTCCCAACACGGATTGTTTATAAGACACAGGGATGCACATCTCCAATCAGCGCCTTTCAGATTCCTCTAGTCTTATCAACTCCATGTGATGAAAATGTTACAGGATCTGCTAAGAGTTGGGTACATCTGGTAATGAACCCACCTAGCCTCTTGTCATTATTTGAAGGAAGTAAATGCCTCATCCATTGCTGATTGGGCAATCAAGAATCAGTCTATTAGGTAAGTCTGTTTCCCAGGAAAAACAGCTGCTCATACCATCCCCCTTTCACAGTGTAAGTATTAAGGTTGTGTTTTTGCCACCAGCAAGAACAAACAATAATGGGTGGTTTTTGCTTTATTTGTCTTATATCCAAAGCTGAAATATGTCTGAGTGCAATAAATTAACAGCACTATATGGTATACATCTGTTCAGAAGTCTGTTACATTCTCCCACCGCCCCCCACCCCCACCCCATTCCATAGCTTTGTGTTTCATGGAGCTGTTGGTAACTTGCATGTGTCAGTTCATATGGGTTATTTTTTTTTTAAATTTTCTTCTCATTTCAATTCCTCTGTTGAGTTTTCTTTGTGTTTGGGGAATCCAAAAATCCAAAAGCAAAAGTCAGTTGAAATTTGCAAATTTCAGAAGATTTTTTGGTCAAAAACCATGTGAAACTGAAAATATATCATTACACTCAGCAAATTCAGTATAGGTATCAGAGTCTGACTGATTTTTAAACCTTAATGACATCTACTAAAATAAGCCAAGTCTGAAGAGAGTCAGTAGGTTAAAAGTTATGAACATTTAAATTTGGATGGTTCAGAATTGTAGATGTTCCATTTCTCTTAGGTTCTGTGAAGCTTTGGAGTGACTGGTTGAGAGCCCCTCATGACTGTTTCAAAACACATTTCAACACCCAGGATGCTGTCACAATGTCTGTGCCATCCAACTTTAACTTTCATCACTTTAAAAAGTACCCAATTAATTTTCTTCCCATTTGCTAATGACTGTCACCCCACCCCAAATAAAGATTCATCCTAATCTGATTAGCTATTTTTGAGTTCTGCAAGTATGAAACAAATTACATTTCCAGAATATGGCTGATCATATATATTTCACATGGGTAACAACAATGGCTGAAGCCAAAAACATGGTACCTGGCCTGAGGAGTAAGCCAACTTCGAAGAAAATCAGATGAACAGCTTTGAAGTGTTAAAATTGGAAATTTCACATTTCTGCAGTAGAACTGTACTTTATTTACTGCAATTTACTCTATGTATTGTAGTATAAAAATCCCAGTTTGTACTAGATATTGTATTACTTGATGTAATTTTAAGGGCCAGATTGATAAATCCCTTATCACATTAGTGATAAGTTGCTCCATTGATTGCAGTGGGAAGAGCTAGGTAAGTAACTGCTTACCAGTGTGATAAAGTGGTTCACTGTCTGCCTCGAGATAATGAGATGAGGAATTTACCCTGTATTTTAAAGTATATGCACAAGGGGCACAAGTTAAGGTGGAGCTTTCCATCTTAACTTGGCATTTACTGACCTGGGTGCTTGGTTTTTGCCTGCCTATTGCATTATCTGCTTGTTACTTTGTTTTTAAAGAAAGACAACTCAAAACAGTGTCAATGGAGTATATAATGGCCTTGATCTGGAGTTATTTGCCTGGGTACTTCAGGAAGCCAGCTTGCTTGTAACCAAAGCATGACAAACCTAGGTAATCTTAAACTGAAGCAAGACAAGCTCAGCATATCTTTATAATTATCATTTATTATTTCACTTTTGTATATAAGATGGTGTTTTACATAGGGCCAGAATCAATACTGATGTCAAATAGCACCTTACTTTAAAAGTAGTCTCACTGAGTTCTGGGGTTATTTGAGGAATAAGTACAATTGAGCACCAACAATGCTCAACTGGCCTATAGTGAGTGAAGATGGTTTTTGTCCTAAAGAGCATATAATCCAAACTGATCATGGCAAGACAGGATGCTGGGGTAGATAACAATGGAAAAAGGGGGGAAGGCAAAGTGGAAAGAGAAGGTCATTTTGAAGTTGGTTGGGTTGTTCGTTTCAAGGGAATTAATCAGAGGAGCATTGTTTGAGGAATTGTTTCAAGGGGAATTCTGAAGATTTATTTAAGATATAGAGTGAAATCCTGGCTCCAGTGAAGTCAGTGTTAAAACTGTCAATGACTACTGTGGGCCCGGGATTTCACCCACAGTGCATAGACTCTGGGACAATAGAGTTCTGTAACAATAGAGTTATGCAGCATTGTTTAAACAAACAGATTGTTTTAATCTTATGAAGACTTTTTGTACTATTGCAACAACACACACACTCATATTTCCTTTTGTATATATCATGTGAATGCATATATATAAACACACACATATATGCATGTATTATTGCAAGCATGGGTAGCACATGCTAAAGAAAAGGTCCACTGAAAGCTTAGTGTAAATAGGCATTATTCAAGATTATAAGTGGTATAATAATGTAACTGTAGCATATTCTCTTGGCAGAGATGGTTAGGGAAAAGATAGCAGGCTCCCACTTACTTACAGGGAAAAAAAAAGAAGGTTTGATGAAATCATGACATTCCTTATTTCCATAGCTCTGCATCATTAAAGTCATGGATCTTCTCAAATTCATTTTGACAGAACCTTGTTTTAATTTTGTTATCTGGGTTTTGTAGCATTTCCCTGGTTGTATTGATTTGCACTGCTAAAACTTAATGCAACAAATGGGGCAAGAGCATATTCAGATAACTGCATCTCTAGGTTTCATTTCCTATAATGTCTGACTATATATTTCATAAACCATATTTACATCCGGTTGAATCAATCACTTGTTAAAGTTGCGTTAAACTAAAGCACTCACAGATTATGCTATTTTATTGTACAATTTATAGCTGGCATGCAAACTTCTAGTTCTGTTCCTTCCATTATTCATTTTTGTCCAATTATTCATTTAAATAGGTTCGCCTGAAATGCCGGAGAAATTAAATGTTCTATCCATATTCATACTGAATGAATTCATCATGATTGATGATACTAGAATGAATACAAAAGGAATTAATCATCATTAGAAAGATATTGAAAAGTGTAGCTCTGACTTTTCAATCTCTAATATACTGTTAGCTTGCTTGACATTAGAGATGAACCACAATCAACCCCCCAGTTCTGAGCGTCAGGAGGAATTTAGTTCTGGATCCAGATTTTATGATTAAGGCCCATCTCTCCTTGAAGAAAACACTTAATGTGTCTGTTCTCCTGAATCCTTATTTTGTTTTGAAGTTATTTTGTATTTTATAGTCACTTTCAACCACAGCCTTGAGATGGAAGCAGAGAGGAACTGTACTCAAGCTGGCAAACACATAAGGGTGGAAAATTGACCTTGATGATTACACAGTGAAAAAGGATGAATAGGGGAGATGTACTGGATATAAATAGTACTTTTGGATAACATGCACCCCATCTCTTTTTCACCACTTTGGCCCCCACAAAGAAACCCCACAAAGTGCTTCTATAATATTTAGACAGCAAGTAATGAACAGTGATTAAAAATTGATATCATCTGATCGCTGTTCAATGAGCAATATAAAATGAGTTAGTAAACTCTAATTCTTAGTTTAATTTTGGTGCAGCTAGTTCTGGAAACGCTAACGGGAGATGCAATTCTAGCCCTAAGTAGTTGCTGGATCTGGTCTAAGAGGTGAATGTAGCTGAACCATTCAGGAACAGCAATCATAATGTAATTAAATTTCATATCCTTGTGGGGTGGGGGGATACCCACCACAGTAGCATTTAACTTCAAAAAGGGGAACTACACAAAAATGAGGAGGATAGTTAAATGGAAATTAAAAGGAACAGTCACAAGAATGAAATGCCTGAAAGCTTAATGGAAACTTTTTAAAAACACTGTAATAGAAGCTCAAACCAAATAAAAAAAAGAGCCATAAAAAGGCCAAAAAAAATGCCACAATGGCTAAACAACAGAGTAAAAGAGGTGGATAGAAACAAAAAGACATCTTTAAATATTGAACGTCAAATCCTACTGAAGAAAATAGAAAGGAGAATAAACTCTGACAAGTCAAGTATAAAAGTATAATTAGGCAGGCTAAAAAAGAATTTGAAGAGCAATTAGCGAAAGACACAAAAACTAACAATTTTTTTAAGTACATCAGAAGCAGGAAGCCTGCCAAGCAATCAGTAGGGACAGGGGAGGATAGAGGTGCTAAAGGAACACTCAAGGAAGACAAGGCTGTTGAGAAGAAGCTAAATGAATTCTTTGCATTGGTCTTCACTGCAGAGGATATGAGGAAGAGTTCCACATCTGAGCCATTTTTTTTAGGTGACAAATCTGAAGAACTGCCCCAAATTGGGGTGTTGACAGAGGAGGTTTTGGAACAAATTGAGAAATTAAAGCGTTATAAGTCACTAGAACCAGATGTTATTCACCCAAGAGTTCTGAAGGAACACAAATTTGATATTGCAGAACTACTAATGGGGATAGGTTACCTATCACTTAAATCAGTCTCTGTACAAGATGACTGGATGATAACTAATATGACTCTTAAGGCAGGTCTACACTATGGCAGGGATCGACACTCTGAGGTCTATCCAACGGCGGTCAATTTAGCGGGTCTAGTAAAGACATGCCAAATTGACAGCTGATCACTCTCCAGTCAATCCCCGTACTCCACCCCCAGTGAGAAGAGTAAGGTAAGGCAACGGGAGATTTTCTCCCATTGACACCCCATGGTGTAGACCCTGCGGTAACTCAACCTAAGGTACATTGACTCCAGCTACGTTATTCATGTAGCTGGAGTTTCATAGCATAGGTCGACTTACCGTGATAGTGTAGACATAGCCTTATTTTCAAAAAAAGGCTCCAGAGGCAATCCTGGCAATTACAGGTCAGTCAACCTAACTTCAGTACCAGGAAAATTGGCTGAAACTATAGGAAAGAAGAATTATCAGATACAGATGAACAAAATATGCTGGGAAAGAGTCAACACAGCTGTCATAAAGGGAAATCATGCCTCACCATCCTGTTAGAATGCTGAAGGAGTCAACAAACATGTTAACAAGGGTGATCCACTGGATATAGTGTACTTGGAGTATCAGTAACCTTTTGACAAGGCACCAAAGACTCCTAAACAAAGTAAGGGAATCATGGGTTAAGAGGAAAGGGCCTCACATTGATCAGTAACTTGTAAAAAGATAGGAAACAAAGGATAGGACTTAATGGTCAGTTTTCATAGTGGATAGAGTTGAATAGCAGGATCCCCCAGGGATCTGTATTGGGATCAATGCTGTTCAACATATTCATAAATGATCTGGAAAAAAGGGGTAAACAGTGAGGTGCCAAAGTTGCAGATGCTACTAAATTACTCAAGCTAGTTAAGTCCAAAGCTGACTTCAAAGAGTTAAAAGGGATCTTACAAAATGGAGTGACTGGGCAACAAAATGGCAGATGAAATTCAATGCTGATAAATGCAAAGTAATGCACATTGGCAAACAATCCCAACTATGCATACAAAATTAGCTATAACCACTCAAGAAAGAGCTCTTGGAGTTATCATGGATAATTCTCTGAAAACATCTGTTCAATGTACAGCAGCATTCAAAAAAGCTAACAAAATGTTAGGAACAGTTAGGAAAGGGATAGATAATAAGAAAGAAAATGTCTTAATGTCACTATATAAATCCATGGTTTGCCCACACCTTGAATACTATGTGTAATTCTGGTTGTCCCAATCTCAAAAAAGATACATAAGAATTGGAAAAAAAGTATAAAGAAGGGCAACAAATATGATTAGTGGTATGGAATAGTTTGCACAGAAGAAGATATTAAAAAGACTGATACTGTTCAGCTTGGAAACAACACAACTGAGGGGAGATATGATAAAGGTCTATAAAATCATGAATGGTATGGAGAAAGTGAATAAGGAATTGTTATTTAAGGTTTAAAACAAACACGAGAAAGTACTTCTTCACACAATGCACAGTCAACCTTTGGAATTTATTGCCAGAGGAGTTTGTGACAGCCAATAGAATAACTGGATTAAAGAAAAATAAGATAAGTTCATGAAAGATGGGTCTATCAATGGCTATTAGCCAAGATGATCAGGGACATAACCCCATGCTCTGGGTGTCCCTAAACATCTAATTTATAGAATCTGGGACTGGATGACAGGGAGTGGATCACTCAGTAAATTGCCTTGTTCTATTCACTTCTTCTGAAGCATCAGGCATCAGTCGTTGTTGGAAGACAGGATACTGGGCTAGAAGGATCATTGGTCTGACCCAGTATGGCCATTCTTATGTTCTTAGTCATAAAAACTGGATGCTCCTGTGCAAATAGAGAAGCCAAAGATGAAATGGGAGTGAAACTCAGCTACTTTAGGGGTAGTCAGTGTGTCTGTAGCTGGATACTGTATATAGATTTAGGCCCAGATCCTCAAAGGTATTTAAGAGTCTAACTGCCTTTGAAATCAATGGGCCTGAGCTTGCAAGCAGCACTGTTTGCCAATGTGAAATTCCTATATATGGCTCTTATTCAGCTAGTTGTTTAAACATGCGAGTAGTCAAACTTATGTCAAATTAGGCATGTGTTTAGTTACCTTGCTAAATCAGGGCCTCTCTCTTTATTTTAAGGTTCTCACACACTGTCAGCATAGTATGTAAGCACCTGCAATATTCCTACTTCTTTGAGACACAAAGACGAGCAAATGTTCCCATAAGCTTGGCTTACAAAACTAATGTAGAAATAGGAAGAATTCTTTAAATGGCTCTAAAGGATTTTATCCTGACACCAAAGTAGCCCTTTTGACACTTAGGCAAGTTCCATCAACTAAACGATGCCTGAAACCTGTGATCTGCTCTATGTAACACCATCATCATGAGAAACAGTTGGACACTGATTTGTCTGCAGCTTTACTGAAAGGTTTATAGCACAGTGAGTGGTAATCACATTAGCTGCCTTTATCACTTGGCCTGTATATTACATTAACATAATACAATTTTATAGCTTTAAGAAATATTAAACAGAAATGAAGGCAAGTGGCGCTTCACTAATGGATTTACAACATCCCTCATCCTTGCTCAGCTACAATGTCTATAATCAGACACAATGTTATTTCCTCTTCTTTAGAAAGATTTGGTAGTCTCAAATATTGTGTTATTCTGCTAATATTTATCACCTAATCTGCTATCTGAGGGATACAAACAACTGCAGCAATCCTTAATCCTGGTTTCAAACTATAGAAAGTCTCTCTTTCATATGTGTGTATAATAGGGATCGAGAGAGAAGTCATATGAGAGAGAGAAACTAGGAGCCTGTAAGTTAGGTACCAAACCCCATTGAGTTGAGTACCTGACTCCCTTTGGCTCCTTCGAAAAGCTCAGCTTTCTATTTGATTTCTGATGGTAACAGAATAGCTTCTGTTGGTCCAGTTGGGAAAGTCAATAAATAACAACAAACAAGAGGCCACTCTTGCATTTCCCTCTATCACATTGTTTTTCTGGAGGACAGGTAGAGAATGTACACAAGCAAAACCATCCAATCTGATTTTAAAATAATATGTTGCATTAAATTAATACTAATAAAGCATGGTTCCCTTGTGCCAACATTCAGACTGCAGTGGAAGTTGGTAATGAATAAATTATATGAATTTAAAAGGAACAAGCATTCCCCATATACATGTTTTTTAATTCCTGACTCAACTTGCACTTGAGGCCAACCCTAATAAAAAATAATAGCACAATGGAGGATCTGAAAATGCATTCTTTGACTATTCAGTAACATAACCATGTGATCAAACATGGTTTCTCCTGTCGTAATTCCTGAAGCTTTTACTATCTGGATCAGGGCTGTAAAAGTTCCTAAACTTCAATTTACACATAAAATCACTTTCTTTGCTCAATAGGAGCCTGATCAGGAACCTTTTGATCTGATGGAAAGACCCCCATTGACTTCAGTGGGCTTAGGATCAGTCTAACAGCCATAAGGTCAGTGTGAGTTCTGTATGTGATGTGAGTGCAGGACTGGATTCAAAGGGTAAAATCCATGAAGTTACATAGGTGCCTAAGCCCAGATGTAGGTGCCTAAGTCTCCCAGTGCAATCCATAAACCCCCAACAAACCCTGTAGGCATCTAAACTCACTTGACACCTAAGGTTTTCAAAGTAAAAATCTCCTAGGTAAGTAAGTTTTTGCCTCTAGGTGAGAGCACTGCTGCCTCTCTCTAGGGGAGTCCTAACTCCCAGAGCAATTCCCCTGGTTTGTGAAGACAGGAGTTCAGCCACCTAACTTGCTCAAAGGGCCTGATAGGGGATGTACCCTCTGAATATGCCTATCTGATTAGACCCCATTCAAAACCTGGCTAGAGGAGGCCAGTGCCCACCTCATAACTTTTTCCCCAGTGGTTAGAGCACTTACCTGAAATGTGGGAGACCCAGGTTCAATTCCCCACTTCCTGGCAAGGGAAGGATTTGAACAGGGGCATCTTACAAATATTGTTCTAATTACTGAGCTATGAGATAGTCAGATATGTATATGGGGTGTGGGTCCCTCAGCCTCTCCTGTTGAAGCTGTACATTCTGGCTAAAGAAGAAAGAGTGTTTGGAGCAGTGGGACTGGATCCAGGGTCTGCTGCCCCTCCCCCATATGTGCCCCCACCACTGGACTACAATCATTCCCATTGTCTCTCCATGGGCAATCACTTTTTATTTACTTATCCAGAGTACAACCAAGTCAACAGGAGACAGTGAGGGACACTTCCCATCAGAATATTCCATAGCTTAGTGGTTAGATCACTCTCCTGACAGGTGGAGGACCCCTATTCAAATCCTTTCTCTCCCTCTGCCAGGGAGGGGGGATTTAACCTGTTTCCCAGCTGAGTGCTGTAAGCACTAGGATGAAAGTTATAAGGCACCACCACTTCCTCCTCCTCTGGCTGTTTTGTGTAGAGCCTAACTCATTCCTGCAAGAAACTATATAGTCCCCTACACCAGGAGAGGGGATCCCATTCATGGATTTACTAGCATGGATCACCTATCTCAGAGAAAGTGGCAGGGCTTAGCACATCAGCATCTCCCATTAGCTAACTTAGGCAGGAAGCCACCTTGCATGTTGGCTTTTGTGGATCACATTCTAAGGTACCTCATGCTACCTCTTCATTGTAGGGAGCCTAGGCACCTAACTCAGCTTTGTGGGTCGCAGTGTTATTCCTGTGATTTTCCTAGGTGTCTAAAAGTTAGGTGCTATGACAATCAGCATTGCAACACCCAAGTCATTTGTGGATTTCACCCAAAGTCCTAATTCAGTTGTAGTATTATTGGATTTTCTTCTTGCAACAGCTCATTTTTCTGTAACTGACTTCAAGGGTACAGATGAGATTTACATTTATTGGTGTTCCATGCCTTTTTTTCCCTGACTTATTCCTCTATTCAGTGTTCCATTGTTATAAATGAGTTTTATGACACACATTTTCCCAGATGAATTAAAATAGAATTTTGGGGGCGGGAGGTGAGAGAAAGGGCCCTCCAGTTATTTCACAGTGTTCATTTATGGACTTGAACTTGTCAGAGTGTGTTGTCAGCAGGGAAACAGACAGGCGAAGCTCCAAAGATGGCTAACAAAAGGAGCATATTTATTCAGGTTTAACACTTTCAGAAGAGGGGACTCCCTGCCTAGCCTAGAAGGGGCTGCCTATCCTCCCACAGAACTAAAAGGAGGCACATAGGAAAGTCACAGAAGGGACAGATGCACTGAACAGTTTGCACAATCATAGATGGGGCTTAGTACTTTCTGTCTTTCATAAAAGTAAGGGAGTGGGGAGAAGACTCTGCTTTGTCTCCATGCAGACTCCAGTTTTTTTGCTTTTCGGGGGACACTGCTGTTCTCTGCCTCTCTAGGCCTGCTCCTGTGCTGAACCCCCTCTATTCTGATTGGAGTCAAATCTGCTCAATAGCTCTCAACCTTGTTTATTATTTTGTTGCATCACTGTTTGAATGCTACTCTGGGTGTTGTCTGTAAGCTATCGCCTCCCTTCACCATCCTTCTGCCCATGGAGACTGTATACTGGGAGTCAGGGGGTGGGAAATATCTGTTTTCTTATTGAAAAATGCCTCCTAAGAGGCAGGGTGTGAACCGATAAAAATGTCTGTCTTCCTGTAGATGCCCTGCATGACACACAACTTTTGAAATTGCTTTTCCAATACATAATTCACATGATTACAATCAAAGAATTATATGGGGGGCTTCTGGTTGTATATTGGCTACCACACTCAGAGAAGTAATGTGATCTGTCCGGTGGAAAGGTGAACAGAGGGTATGTCTTCACTACCAGCCTGATCGGTGGGCAGCAATCAATTCAGCAGAGATCACTTTATCGCATCTAGTCTAGATGAGATAAATCGACCCCTGAGCACTCTCCCATCGACTCCTGTACTCCAGCACCATGAGAGGTGCAGGCAGAGTCAACGAGGGAGTGGCAGCAGTCAACTCACCGCGGTGAAGACACCCTGGTAAGTCGATCTAAGTACGTTGACTTCAGCTACGTGAATAACGTAGCTGAAGTTGCATAACTTAGAGGACCCCCCCCCAGTGTAGACCAGGGCAGAGAGGAAGAACTCCTAGGTTCTACTCCCCATCCCAGGAACATTGTGTGATCTGCAACAAGTCATTTATCCCCTCTGAGTCTCAGTTTACCCATCTGTAAAATGCAGGATTATAATACTTGCCTCACAGGGATACATTGTGACTGTGCTTTGAGATCCTTGGACAAAAAAGTACAATAGGAGTGCAAGTGCTTTGAGATCCTTGGACAAAAAAGTACAATAGGAGTGCAAATTGCTTTTGTAACTCCCAAACTCTGTAAATGCAAGTATCTTGGTAAATCAGCTACACAGCAAATGTGGAACACTAGGAATTAATTCCTTGCCCTAGATGACAATGGTTTTTACAAGCATCAAAAAGAGAATGCTCCATCCGTGACTGTGTAGTCTGAAAGATGTAAGGCCTGTGATTACTTTTGTCTAGCTCCAGAAGTGTGCAGCTGGCACCCATAACTCAGGGGAGACAATGATTCTCACCTGTCATGGTGTGCTGAGTCACTCCCCTCTGCTTTCCGACAGGGTGAAACATGTCATGCAGCACTGAGGGTTGATGTATTTGCTACTTAAAATCTAATTTGGACATTAAAAGAAGTCTTCATGTAACAGATTTCATTCATCTGTGCAACATAGCAGGCTTTGATTTAGGTAATCAAGTTTTTCTTTATATTTAATTGTGTACACTTTTTTTTTAATTCAAGCAATGAGTTGCCAGCTTTTCATGTATTTTTTAAAGTCCCGTGAGTAAATGATCTGAAGTGCTGTTAATTATCAATTAAATTTTTCTCAGAGTAGATCATAAGAAGTTCAGATGAATCCAATTAGGAAGAACATATCTTCCCTGTGAACCTCAAGGCTCAATTATTTTAAAGTATATGATACCACAAGGAAATAATCAAACTTTTCCTATCAATTATAAATGTACTGGTAAAACTGGATGCTAAAAATTAAATGCATAGCTCAAAAGTGAGAAAACTACATAAATATGTATTTGTTGGGGCTTTATTAGTCCTTGCATGCACTAGAAATGTCATTTTCATAAACAAGATGACCTCTTAGATTTACAGACCCTGAAATCCTTCTACTACTACTTAAAGATTTGCCAGATAAAATATTGCTATTTAGATAGTCTGCATACCTCCAATTTACAGTGATCTGATAGTAACCATTGCAATGAATTTAAGTGGTTGATCTGCCAGTTAAACTTTTGAACACCCAGGTCATATATTCAGTTTCACAAGGTAAATTAGGAATTAGTAAAACTGCAGCCATCCCACCATGTGCTGTAATACCATCAGTTCTCACAAGCCAGCCTGAGTCAGTACCTTTTCATAGCACCACACATTTACATGGCACTTCACAGAACACAGATGAGATACAGTCCTAACCCCATAGAGCTTATGTCACCAAATGAGACAAGACCAGATAAACACAGAAGGAAACATATAACAACATTGCAAGAGAGAGAATATGGCGTCACTCATATTGTGAAAAAGAGGCAAGCTTTTCTGGAAAGGTGTGCTATAGAGGAACATAAAAGGAGGGAGGCAGAATGCATGGAGGAGGTCAGGAAGACTGTTTCAGGTGTAAGAGACAGCATGAGAGAAGGCACAAACTAAAAATGGGATGTACATAAAATGAGCAAGCCCTGTTCTGAGAGCTGTGGAGAGAAAAGGAAGACGGGATGACCATGATTCTGGGGACTGGGTAAAGGAAGGGATCCCCTACTAGACTCCTTTTTGCTGAAGCTCTGACGGCTGCCCTCTGGCTGTCTTTCCACTTGCTCAGTGAATGTCACAACAACCCTTCAGTGTTGCCTGCCCCCTCTCCCGCTTAACTTGTGTAATAGGCCTTACTTCTTCATCCATGGCTGTGCAGCTCTAAGCAAGGATGAGTTTCAAACTAAAGGAGATTACATTTCAGTGATGTGATAGCATATGCCACATTTTTGACTTGAAAAAACACAAGTTGGTTGGTCACCGTGAGAAGAGCCTGTAATATGGCAGGCTTCCATGTCAAATTTGAGATGGGGGCTATTTTGATGATCATCTTCTTTAGCCACAACATTAAGGAATGGTAGCTTTAATGCAGTGATGATGAATGTTTGACCTCAATCTTGGACTCATGCATATGATCAGTCAGTGAAATACTCAAACTTTTCATTTATTAAAACACTGTGAGAGTGGCAGCAGTTCAGAGAGCTTTTTCATGGATACTATAATTAGCTAATCATTCCTCTGGTGTTCCTATATTGAAACGTACCTGTTACCCTTTGACAGATGCTTTCAACAGGGCAATATCAGAGCACATGTCAATGGGTTAAATTATGTGCTTTCATATTTTAAAATGCACTAACAAAGTTTCCTGTGCAACAGTAACTCAGAGTACTAATGTTTTGGCTACAGAAAGAATGGGTTCTAGAAGCTCTTCCCTGATTGCTTGTCCTCTTGGATTTGACCTGTAATGATTAACCTGCACCCCCCCAAAAAACATATTAAAGAGTCAGTGCCACTTTAAAAACATTTTAAGTTGTTCTTCAGCACTACTGTAGAAATCTAAACTTGAAATTGGCTTTGAAATCAAACTGGTTGCTCCCATTTCGCAGCTGTTTTGGGGGGCTAATTTGTATGCAAGTTGAGCAGTTTGTACAGCCTGATACTTGCTGCCCACATATTATACACCCATCACAGTGACATTATCATGTACATGCACAGTTCTGGAAACTAGGTTCCTACTATTCCTTAAGAGTGTAATACAGCAGAACTAATTCTATGTGGCTGACTCTGATATCACTGCCTTTGCACTGGTACACTTCTATGGCCTTCAGCAATGGAATGCTGACCGGCTGTGTGACCTTGGAGAAATTATTTCTCTGTTTCCTCTTCCCTACCCCCGTTAGCTATCTTAACTATTTAGACTATACATTTGTCATGGTGGCAATTGCCTTTTCATGGATTTGTGTCCGTACCTAGCAAAATGGGGACCAGTCTTGGTCTAGCCTACCATATTACACATAAATAATAATTGTAATGATAATCCTGATGCACAGAAGTGCAAGCTAAATCAGTCTATAGAAATGTGAATGTTAACACTTTCTTAGGAGTAGTACATTTCGCTGATTAAAAGTGATTACTATTTCCTATATCATATGTGCTTTGGGTTTGTTTTCATTTTCTGACTGATCCTATCTCTTCTTACAATCAATGGCTAGCAATTACTACTATTGCTCTTAACCCATGCCTGGGCAGTAAATTGCTACTACCAGTAATTCTCTCCTACTATTATCAGAGTTTTAGTTTACTTTACTCTACCACAACCAACACTCCAGCCTCAAGCTCATTCTCTAGTCCTTGTCTGCTGTACTATGTGGCCCCATTTAACCTACTTCCACCTTTCTTCTCCCTCAAAACTCTAGCCCACCCTTCCTACTTTTTATATATACCATCAGCAGAATGCGAGTGCTGACCCCCCTGCTTCCTTTCTATACCTCAGCATCCACCATCCTGGCCACCTTACCTTCTAGCTTTTAAAATTCTCCAATATTACCTCAAAGGGTCACCACAATAATTCCAGTTAACACTCTTGCAGCACATCTCCCCACTTACCTCCAGGCCATCCAGCTGTCCTTACTAGTTGAATAGATCAGTGGTGCCACAAAGGCCTTCCTTAGAATTGCTGTTAAGGCGCCAATCTGGCAACCATTTCCACATGTGTGTAACGTTAGGCAAGTGACCCATCCCCTTGACTTCATGTGTGTAAAATTAACCATTTGCTAGTTTAAACCCTAACTCAGCAATTGCACTTATTTCAAGGAAGAATGGTCCAGCGTTTAGCAGGGGCTGTAGCAAACCTGCATTCAATTTCTGCTCCACCACGGACAATGTGTGCTACCTTGAAGATATGTTATTCTGGGTGTTATGTAGGAGGTCAGAGTAATGATCTCATCGGGTCCATGGAAGTCACTCAGGGCCAGACTTTTAAAATTATTCAGATGTCTAAAGATGCAAATAGAGGCTGACTAGGATTTTTAAAAGTACCCATCTGCATTTGGCCCTCTGTGCATCAGATCCCTATTATCCCTAGTATCAATTTATAGGACTTCCCTACCTCACAGAGGTGTTGTGAGCATAAATAGATTAAAGACTAAAAGAAAAGGAGTACTTGTGGCACCTTAGAGACTAACAAATTTATTTGAGCATAAGCTTTCGTGAGCTACTGCTCACTTCATCGGATGCATTTGGTAGAAAATACAGTGGAGAGATTTATATACACAAAGACTATAAAGACTGAGACACAAGCTTTCGTGAGCTACAGTTCACTTCATTGGATGCATTTGGTGGAAAATACAGTGGGGAGATTTATATACACAAAGACTATAAAGACTGTGCGACACTCATACTATGGGGATCAGGGCCATAGAAGAACCTTATATAGATTTTAGGCAAAAATGTGATATTAACTTGAGGATTTTGACTTAAATCTCCTTAAAGATAGATACAACATGATCCTTCATTGTTAATTAGAGTCATAACCTATCCATACAGTTGAAGAAGTTTCCCTGATTAGATCAATTCAAAGAACTAAATCATTTTCCAGCCAGATAGTAGTGCCACATTTTGTGAGTTGGTACTTTCTAGCCCATATGTTAAAGGGAGTTCTGCGGGGTAAGAAGGGGAGGAATGTGTTAATTGCTCAGGATAAAAAGTTAAAACAAACTTGTATATGGAAAATTCACTAAGAACCTCTGCCCCAAAATCCCAACTGTAGTTAGACACCACATCAAAGCACACAGGAGAACTGAAGCATCAGTTCCTATGCATCACCTGGATTGTATTATATTGGTAATTTACATAACATTTAGGCCAATATTTTCAAAAGTGACTAGTGATTTTGACTACACAACTTGAGACACCCTACAAGGCCCTTTTATTGGAAAACACTGACCATCCGCTTACTGAAAATCAGGCCCCTTTAAGCTACCTCAAGTTGTGCACCCACAATCACCAGTCACTTCGGAAAATCTAGGCATTCAATTAGCTTGTTTTCAAAGAAAAATGTTTAAAGACCCTATTTGAACAAATCTAAAGAAAGCAAATAAACCACTGCTCCTCACCGAATTAGGATAGTCTTTGCTTTCTGAGCTCTGAGCAGAATGATGACAAACCTATGTAGTCATCCAATTATTCTCGAACCTAAAGAATGTTTAAGCTACAAAAGACATTTATTTCTTCTTATTAGCACAGATTTATAGTAGGAAGAAGTTCAGAACTACAGGGAAATTGGCTTCTGTCACACTAAATGATGCATGCTGTCAAAATAAACCTTTGAGAAGTTTGCTTATAAACCAAGGAATGCATAATATTAATGTTTAACACCATAGATTTCCTTATGTAAAGAGGTATTTCCCCCCTAAATTCTGAATTGATTTTTAGTTGTGGAGGTTCATCGATTATTTCACAGCAAAATGCTACTTAGAATTAAATGCTTACAATATATCAAACTTAGGTACTGCAAAATATATACCAGAGGGATAATGCAATTGAAGAGATAATGAACTGTAATATGAAGAAATGAAATTATCCCTTGGGAAGAAAACTGCATCATGAGACCTTTTAGTTCAGCAAGTTATCAAAGGAAAGGCTATCGTGGTCTTTGGCAGGAGTTTACATAAGCTAATGAATAAGAAAGGAATAAAAGCTTATACTTCATTAGTCTGACACTAAATCAATCACATTCGATCAATTAATGTGTCAGATTCCAATATGAAATTGAGACATTATATGGGTGGGTCAAACACAGAAGAATTGCTTTGTGGGAGGAAGAAAAAAAAAGCCTAAGCAACACCATTCTTGTCTCTGGATCACAAAGGTATTATTGGGGGAATTTAACGCCCATGAGAGTGCAGGACTAAGATTTGGCAAGCGTTGGAAATAGCACAAGCTTGTGAATTCCTCTGCCAATGCAGAAGGATGAAGTAAGGTTATACTGTGTGCCAAGCTTTTTTTTTTTTTTTTTTAAAAAAACCTTTATTAGACACTGAAATGCCTCATGGTTTTCTTATTTTCCCAGGAGGCTAGAATCCAACAGCCCTATTCTCCTGTCAGTTATGCTTTGTATAACTCAGCTTTCTGGGACCAGCTCTGTCTTAGAAGACCGATAAGGGTCAATTTTGGAAGTTACAGGAAAATGCCATTTTGTCTACTCTACAAATATTGTTCACTTCAGAATATTTCAATAGGCTGGGGTGGGGCACTTCTCTGACAAAGTGAAAGAATTAAGGGAGATCATTCAATTTTCATATACAATGTAAGGGGTGTTTTAAAAGAGAGGACAGGAGGGAGTGATGGACAGAAAGTTAAGCATTGCCATGTGTGCTATTGAACAAAAGGAATGTGGGAGTTATATAAAGAATAGCATGGCACAAATATTGATACATTAGGTCCAACTTAATTAGCACACTTACAAATAGTTTGTTCTCTTTAACTGGGCAATTGCCAGATGGTCATTTCAATGTAAAGTGTTTCAGTGACTCTAAACAGTGGACAAAAAGTAGGGTTTGGCCAAACATGGGGTTATTCAGAAATAGCTAAAAGAAAAGGAGTACTTGTGGCACCTTAGAGACTAACAAATTTATTAGAGCATAAGCTTTCGTGAGCTACAGCTCACTTCATCGGAAGTGAGCTGTAGCTCACGAAAGCTTATGCTCTAAATTTATTAGAGCATAAGCTTTCGTGAGCTACAGCTCACTTCATCGGAAGTGAGCTGTAGCTCACGAAAGCTTATGCTCTAATAAATTTGTTAGTCTCTAAGGTGCCACAAGTACTCCTTTTCTTTTTGCGAATACAGACTAACACGGCTGCTACTCTGAAATCAGAAATAGCTATTGCACTTTGAATTCACACCCAAACCTTAATCTGAAATAACTTTCAAGTGTAGACAAGCCTTAGGTGAAGAGTTTTCCTGATGTGAACTGCTATCCATAGCTTTGCAGAGAACAGGTGTTCAAGACAACCATGATGCAGCTGTTTGTACCCTTCAGATTGTTTCCTCAAATGAGTGGATATTAACCTTTATATAATTTTTAAGTGTTTTAATCCTTTGCATTATGCTTTTTGATTTGTTAAATGACGTGATATGTCTAATTCCAACAATACAGAGCAAGAGCCATGCAAACAATAATCAAATGCAGCAAGAGCTCACCGTATAGGTATGTCTACACTTCAATAGAACACCTGTAGCTGGCCTGGGTCAGCTGAATTGGACTCACAGGATTCAGGCTGTTGGGCTATAAAATTGCACTATAGATGTTTGGACTTGGGCTAGAACCAGGGCTGTGAGACCCCACGAGGGGAGAGGATCCCAGAGCCAGGCTCCAGTCCATGCTCAAATGTCTATGCTGCAATTTTATAGCCCCACAAGTCTGACTTGGCTCAGCTGTGGCTGTGCAGTGGTCTTTTATCACAGTGTAGACATACCCTCAAAGCATGATTCTCTACCACCTGGAACCTGTGAAGAAATACACACAAGTGCAAAGAGAGTGTAAAGTACCACCATTATGGTGTGGTAGCATGTTAGAACCCCTTTGCATTCACTCTGAAAATGTGTAAATGGCCATGCAAAGTATTAGGGGCTCAGGCCCTTAAACTCTTAGACATAATGGATCCCTCAGCTTTACTGCTCCTCCCTGTGCCTGCTGGTGATGGTGGAGTCAAGAAACAAGAAAGGATTCGGATTACAAAAGTGACTCTATCAACACAATATGTTCCTGTCAGCCTCCGACACTCTGGTTAATTGCTTAGTTTGGACTGTCTAGTTCTACCCGGTTGTTCCACTGAGGAGAGTTCCACTATACTGAACATGAGGGGACACTGGGTACACTTATTTTCAACTTGTGCTTATGAGTAATATCAGCCATTAAGCAACTGACCTCTCGGGAACCTGCAGTGAGTTAACATGCAGGGAAGTATGTACTGTGCTGTATTTGGAAGAGCTTTTGCTGCAGTTTGCAGATCTTAGGCTAAGACTGTAAAATCACCTCTTCACAAAACAGGGGTTGGTTGCTTCATAGTATAGGAAACTTGTGTTCCTTAATTTCCTAAGCCCTGGTCCAAAGTCAATTGGAGTCCTTCCATTAATGTCACTAGGTTTTGGATCAGGCCCCTGCTGGCCACAGCAATAAAACATTATGTTGTTATAGAAGCTATTGTGATATAGACAGTTCTACAGGACTTGCTTGCCCTCTACACAAAGGACAATGGGGAAGAGCAAAGGAAGATCCAGGTTCTTCCTTCCCCAAATAAAATATGTAACACAAGGAGAGAAGATTAACTATTTCTGAGAGACAAAAATGTTCTGAGTCAGATCCTCAGCTGGTGTAAATCAGCAGTTCCATTGCCCTCTCTGGAGATACACCAATGAATACCTTCCAAGGATCTGACCCACGATCTGCACTAACTTTCTTATGGGAAGTCTTCCATTGTTGCAGCTTGAATCATGAAGCTAGCAATGGTGGAAACCCTAGGGTAGACAGGGCACGGGTATATTTATCATCTCATTGTCTAAACCTAGTGGGGGCAAATCTACATGACAGTGGTAGAAACACCTGTGCCGTGTCTACAGTAGTGTGCCCACCATTGCTACCAGTGGCAGAGCTGCAGTGTGTAACAGTGCGAGATTACACCCCCCCCCTCAAATGAATGCAGACACAATTTAAGACATCTCATATGGAGGCCACATGGAGCTATAAAGCCAGACACCCCAGGGCTCTCCAGGGGGACGATTGAGATCATTGTAACAAGGAAAACTGGGGCAAGATCCACAGAGGGACTTAGATGTCCTGCCACTCAGTGTGCCAGAGGGTAGCCTCCACCTCAAGCATGACCCTGTGGCAAACTACAGCTTAATTGATAAGACTGCCTCAATTTCCCTTCATCCACCTGCATAAAGGAATATTGTCTCTCAGCAGCAAATTCAACCCTTCTGTTCATATGAAGTGTTGTAGTCCACACGTATCCCTCAGGGTTAAAAATCCCTCCCAAATCCCTAAAGTAAAACAGCATTACAACACAGCAGTTCTTCAATCCCATTCATAGGTCACCATTCCGTGGGCATGGCCATAGACCACCCAATTAGCCCCCGGCCCACCCAAAGTTTTCCCACTACCCCCTGCCCTCCTCAACATGTCTGTCACCAGGCAGAGGAGAAGGAGTTTCACCTACTCCCCTCCCTGCCACAGTCAGAGCCATGCCACCAAGGCTCCTGTTCCATCCCAGTGCTGGACTCTCCACTTGGCAGACATGCCTAGCTGATCTGGAGGCAGCTCCTGAGTGCATCCTGAGGAAAAATAAAGAGCAAAGCAGGAAGGAGAAAAGGAGGACTTGTGGCATCTTAGAGACTAACAATTTATTTGAGCATAAGCTTTCGTGAGCTACAGCTCACTTCATCGGATGCTCATGAAAGCTTATGCTCAAATAAATTTGTTAGTCTCTAAGGTGCCACAAGTCCTCCTTTTCTTTTTGTGGATACAGACTAACATGGCTGCTACTCTGAAACAGGAAGGAGAGTTTCTCTGACTCTGGGGACCTGCACAGACCTTACACCCAGCTCATGGGAGAGTCCCACCCACACCACTGGGGTGTGGGGTGGGGTGGGCTTGGGGGAGGGAAAGGTACAGCATCCATTTAGCAGCAAATTGCAGAGCACAGCCTGTCCTGGGCTTTGGTCTCCATCCCTCCCACCCCCCTACCCCTGACTTGTCCCGGGCACAGAGCAGGTGCTTCCCAGCCACCTCCAGAGACTGCAACAAAGCCCAGGATACTTCCCTTTCCCATCTCCTCTCTGATTCCATACCCGCCCCTCCACTGTCTTCCCAGGCTCACCTGTGGCTATGCCCATGGGGCAAACCCAAAGACTGCTTCTTCCCATGCAGGAGTAGGGAAGTTCAGTTTCCAACCCCAAGACTCATCCCAGGGACAGGTCATTGCCCATCCACCATAAGTTGGGACCCAGCCAAATTTCCACTTCTAACTAGGCCACTGCACCAGTCCCATGTCACTCACCCAAGAGTCATTAACTACTCTGTAGCACTTCATTTAGTCCCTGTCCCAGGGCGCCACTCTCCAGGCCTCCTACCTGAAGGGTCTCATCCTGTTGTTGCTGTGTTAACCCTGTATCCCCACCAGAGGACTCCCCATAGCATTTCACTCCCCCAGGCCTCCTAGCTTGTGAGTCCTACTTCTGCTCAGGGAAACTTTCTCCAGGACCAACCCCTTGTTCTTGGGCTCTTAATACAGTCCCACTTGGGTCTTTTGCCAGAAGTCTCCTGTGACATTACACTCCCCAGGCCTCCTTGCCAAAGTCCTACCCCTGCTCAGGGGAACCTCCCTCCAAAGTCAACCCCTTGATTTTGGGCCCAGCTAACACTCACCATGCTGATTCTTCCCCTTGATCTTAGGGTCCCTAGACAAGCCTTCCAGCAACTTGGCAGAGCTCCCCAACTCTAACCAGTCCTCCCAACAGTTTTCTTCAGCACTAATCACGAGCAGCTCACTCCTCTCCTGCAGCCCTTTGCTTGGGACACCTCTTTGCTACTCTTTCCATTGTCTCTTCTCTGTTCTCAGGCAGTTCTCTCACCCATCCCTCCTGATTCTTTCAGTCCCCCTCCCCCAGCTCCCTGTGCAATGCCTGGGGAAAGGTAGGTGTCTAAGAATAGGATTCACAGATTCCAAGAAGCTGAGCATGCAGATGCTTAAACCAGCCAATAGAAAATGCTGAAGAGAGGGGTGTGGCCAAAGTGCCATACTGCTCTTCCCAGAGGTAGCTAAGTGCACAATTCTGGGCTAGAGGAAGGGGCCAGGTCCACAAAGGCATTTAGGCTCATAAAGTGCCTTTCTTCTGGTGGGAGTTACAACAACAGATCTTTCCTGGAGGTAGATGCCAAACTAGGTCAGTTTCTTGCACGCAAAAACAAACTAACAATCTCCACAAACAGACAGAGACAGAGAGACAACCCATTTCCCTGCACCTCCACCCGTCTGGTCATCAGATCAGACCAGAGCTCACAGGAGAGAAAGGCCTACTTGGTGAATTCCACTGGATTTAAGCATGAGCTACGTTTCTGAGTAGCTTGGTGGCATCATGATTTTGGCAGTTTTTGCATGCCCACCAGCAGAAACTTAGGTGCCTAGGGTATTTAGATATCTATGGGTTTAGGTAGCAGCTGAACAGGACTTTTGAGAATCTCAGTGGCACTCAAATGTTGGACTTAGCCTCCTAAGTCACTTTGTGTATCTAGCCCTGGGTTTGAAATGGGTGTAAAGTTATAGTCAGTGTTTTCCTACATTATGTTCTATATTTAGTTATATTTGAAGATTAAAAGGTATTTGAAGATTTTTAAAAATGTATTTAAGATCTGCAGGGACGGGTGTGCTCTAAGGTTGAGGGCAGCCACAAAAATGGAAAGTACCAGTTGGGGAAAAGATATGATCCTGCAAAGACTTATGCACATATGTTTACCTTTACACACTTTGATGACTCCCCTAAAGTTAAGCATGTTCATAGATCATTGTAGAATTGGGGCTATCGTGCTTTACTCCACCAGCTTTCTTTGGTGGGAGTCCTGTCCCCCATTGAAAATCTTGGAGAGGATCAGGCAGAGGTTAACTCTAGAACCCAGGATCAAGCCAGTATAGTGAGGTGTTATTTACATCCCTCTTTCTCTACCAGCTTCAGTGAATCTGGCTGACGACCTCACAGCAGTACATTTTTACTGGTTAAGTGCTGGTGAGGTCGTCGCCTATTAGAAGGGACACATTGGGCCCTGGATTCAGGTCCTGGCTGGTATTCTGAGTTTGGGAGGTGACATTTAAACCATTGTTATAGTATTTATTTCTACAAGCTTTTAAATTAGCTCATGTTAGTTGGC
Source organism: Dermochelys coriacea (assembly GCF_009764565.3). Taxonomy (NCBI): domain Eukaryota; kingdom Metazoa; phylum Chordata; order Testudines; family Dermochelyidae; genus Dermochelys; species Dermochelys coriacea. Next base: position 75,599,282 of record NC_050073.1, read on the forward strand.
AGGGCTATAGCATCAGTGATAATTCATCCTAGGATACAAATTATTTAATAAATTATCAAAATAAAGTGCAATGGCTAAACACTTTCAGACGTATCTAAATGACATAGGAGCACAAGTCCCATTTTCAACAGTGACTTAGCACTAAAGAGTCTCATTGCAAATCAGTGGAGCTTTGAGTCATACATCACTTTTGAAAATGAGATTTAGGGTCTAAGTCACTTAGGGTAACACTTTCAAAAGTGTCTATGTGCCTAATGGACAGCATGTAACTGCCATACAATGAAGTCAATTGTGTCAGCCCAAAACAAAAGATCCTGTGCAAAGACAAATCCAACAGCCCCAGACAAATTACTCCACCAAACAAAGGGGAAACACTTCCCTATTATAAAAGAGAAAGGAAGAAAAGAGGTTAAAGAGAAATGTGTGTGGGAGAGGAAGAGCAGGTCTAAAAACATTCCAAATGAAGCCTCCTGCAGTGTGTCCCATCACCATAGTAAGTGAACAGCTTGGAATCTTTAATGTGTTCATCCTCATGACTCCCTGGGAGTAGGACAGTGCTATGATCTCCATTGGACAGACAGGGAACTGAGGCACATAGAGACTAAAGTCTAGATTTGTAAATATATTTATGTGCCAAAAGATGCAGATAGGTGCCTAATGGGGTTTTCAAAATTGCCTCAGTGCCTAACATGTTGTTTTTAATAAGAGTTAGTTGCTTAGACACCTGAAAATCCGACTAGGTGCCTATCTACAGCTTTAGTTGCCTACTTACCATTACAAACCTGTCCGTAAGTGACTTATCAAGATCACACAAAATGTGGAACAGGGAACTGAATTAACATCTTCCGAATCAGAGGCTAGCACCCAACCACTTTTTACCATTTTTCTGCTGTGCCCCGAAATCACCCTGACAGACCTGTTCTGGTATAACTCCATAGGCCCTGGACTGGGGGCACTTGTCTTTCAACAGTAGTTGCACTAGTTTAACTACAATCTGATCCTCCTTGTCCACATGCTTGTTGACCGCTTCAAAGAATTCTAGTAGATTGGTGAGACATGATTTCCCTTTACAAAAACCATGTTGACTATTCCCCAACAAATTATGTTCATCTGTGTGTCTGACAATTTTGTTCTTTACTATAGTTTCAACCAGTTTACCCAGTACTGAAGTCAGGCTTACTGGCCTGTAATTGCTGGTAGGCCTGGACCATGCAGTCTGGTCTCCCCCTGCAAAATCTGGTCTTTTGTGTTCTTTTACCCTATACTATATGGATTTCATGGGGAGACCAGTGTTTCTCAAGTTGGGGGTCCTGACCCAAAAGGGAGCTGCAGAGGGGTCACAGGGTTATTTTAGGGGGGTATTGCCACCCCTACTTCTGTGCTATCTTCAGTGCTTGGTGGCTGGAAAGCAGCATCCGGGCACTCAGCTCTGAAAGCAGCACCCCACAAGCAGCAGCACAGAAGTAAGGGTGGCAATATCACACCAATATCATGCCATTCTCCAGCTGCCCAGCTCTGAAGGCAGTGCAGCCACCAGCAGCAGTGCAGAAGTAAGGGTAGCCATACTGAAACCCCCCCCCACATACACACACATACACGACCTCCCCTCAACTCCTTTTTAAGTCCAGACCCCTACAATTACAACACCAGGAAATTTCATATTTAAATAGCTGAAATCATGACATTTAACAATTTTTAAAATCCTATGACTGTGAAATTGACCAAAATGGACCATGAATTTGTAGGGCCCTAGCAATAGGTGATCACTGCGGCATTTAGGGCTTACATTGAGAATAGAGTCTTTTAATCCTAAACAAATCTCAGGGAATTCAACATCAATAATGGGTGAACATTTGGCTCAGATAGCCATCATATTTTTTAATTGAATTCTTATTTCTGTTTTTCTTTAATGTATGAATCGCTAGAGGACAATACACTTCCTGCTGTCTACAAGCAACCGAGCTGGCAATCATTCCACATGTCTTGTTGCAAGTTAATTCTGTATATGAGGCATAGTCTTGCCTGGACATATGCATATAATTCTCATTAATGCTAATGGAAGTTACTTAGATGCCTGAGTATAAGGACAGATTTACAGCATTCTCCTTTTTTTTTAATCATAGGAATTGCATTCAGTTGTAATGTCTAAATGGTAACTCAAGCCTGAAAATACATTATTTCAATTCTCTTTAGATTTCCCATTTTCTATTTGTACATGAGACAAGGGCATATAAATGTGAGGGGAAAAAGTCGATATTAAGAAAAGGAAAATGTAAGCTGAATATTATGAAAATCTGCCTACAGTGGGAGTTGTGGAAGAGTCTCCCACAGGAAATGGTGGAAGCCCTGTCTGAGACACTTAACATTAAATGGAAACAATTCTGTACTGGCACAGGGAGGAACCAGATGAGCTGGCAGATGACTTACCTCTGTTTTTTACATTCATGTCTAATTTAATGCTTTAAATGCTAGTTCAAGGTATGTGCCAGTGCACAGCCCCAGAGGGCCCTTTTTTGGGGGTGGTGGGAAGGGAGCTCATTTTGTCAGCAACCCCGTACCATCCTGCCCCAGACTCCTGCTCCATCATGGCTTCTCCTACCTTGAAAATGGGATCCATCCTAGTTACCAAACTATCCATCCTAAATCCATCCTAGTTACCAAACTCCTCCTCACCCCACTTTCCTGCTAGTCAAACCCTATTATTCCAAGCAACAACAAGCATCCCTGCCCCACTCATCTGCCAAAACCCTACATACATGTACTTAGCCACCTAGAGAAGCCTGCTTTGTGGCCCTACGCATCTTATTTGGCCCTACAGAACCTAGGGACAGCCATGATTGAAATTTGTAGTGATGGAAAAAACACAACTGGGTTTGTTCTGAATCTATCGTTAAATGGTCTGATGCGAGTCTTGAAGCCTGGGTTATTTCCTGCTCTCAGGCAGGGATAAAACATCCTTGGTAAGTAGCTCTTATAGCTTTCTTCTTCAGAATGATATCTTTATTTCCCTCAAAAGTGCTGATTTGAAGGTTCTGTGTTAAACACAGAGTGACATAATTCATAGTATCATAAGCAGTGAAAGGCAGAGAATAGTACAATAGGCTATTTGACTGTAGGATTTATCTCTCTATATATTTGGGAGTTCCCAAGTTGCAAGAACAAAAAAACACAACAACAAAACAAAAATCTCCAGCCCAGTTCTGAGCAATAAGCATCCTGTCAGCCTGCTAAAGAAAAATCTTCAAAGGCACTTGAAAAATAGGATCTCATTTGTATGAAAGGTAAAAATTCAACAGCCCTAAACATCCTGGCAAATATTTTTCTCCAGGGAAAAGGATTTTATTTTGAGACTGTACGTCCCCATTCAGCGGCATTGAATGGGAAATGCCAGAGAACACTGGATCAATTCTTCTAAAGTAAGACAAGTTAGTTTTTCACATGGCTGCACTCTAAAATGCCTCATCCCCCTCTTCTCAACAAGCTCCAAGGATTTTGTTGTTGTGTTATAGGTCAAAATATTTTAATGGATTTCAGAAGTGCTAGTTGTAAATAAAATTAATATGTCACATGGCTTTGTTTATGTCATCTTTTGTCGATTTCAAATACTCATGCTAGAAGTGTGAACTATTACTCAGGCTGTATCTATTTTATTTTGTGCAGAAGCAGCAACTTAGTTATTGCTGATAGGTGGACAGCACTACTGTGCATGCTCCTTACCTGCTTCTGAATGGCTTGTGGGAATTTTACCTAGCATACACACTGGCTTTACTTGACTCTTTTCCAGGATGGGGACATCTGTACTGATGACACAGCAAACAGCTTCCTGCATCAGCTGGCTAGAACTGGCATGGGGGATTTAATGCAGATGAGGCCAGAACTACCCAGCTGTGGAGCAGAATTCATCAGGACTGAGCTGCGGTCCCACTGTAGATGCTAAAAACTGGCAAATATTTTCCTCAAGGGAAAATGATTTTTATCTTTGATACCACACCATTCATTGCCATTGAATGGGAAATGCCTGGCATTAAAACCCTGCAGTTTGTACTTCTGCCACATCAGCAGATGTTATAGAGCAATAGAGTATCATACATGTGTGCCTAGCACTGAGGGCTAGGATCACAGTGCTACCCCGAAGAGTTACTCTCTCTTACGTGCCGATACAATTATCACTTTCCTGTTTTTCATGTAACTGATGATGTAGATAAAGAGATTTCTTGGGGGTTCATATGGGTTCAGATTCAAAGAGCCTCCGGCCAGACCTTGGCCCAATCCTACTTGCCCATGCATGATTGTAAGGAGAAGATAGATACATGTGACCTCCACACACCTGTCCTGCAGACTTAGGAGGGAGAGCAGGGCTGGGTAAATCTACATTGGGAGAAAAGCCTTGGGCTCCAGCTCAAGCTGAATGTCTACTCAGCAATTTTTCAGCCCTGGCCCCCAAGGCCTGTGAGCCAAGTCAGCTGACCCAGGGCTGCAGGTTTTTTATCCCTGTTTCGACATACCCTTCTTGTCCTCAGGGGGTTGGTAGGGAGCAGTAGCAGATCACTTCACCCTGGAAGCATGCTGGCACAGGGAAAGAATTGTGCTTCCCTGAATGATAATTCCTTCCTTGGGCTTCAGATTGGATAGGTGGAGCCATGTGCCTCTTCATACAAAGGGTATTGTAAAAACACAATCTAGCCTTTAGTAAATAGGCCTTTTGTAGACACTCAGAAGGAGTTGGAATTCACCCCTACGGCCTAGGGAGAGCATGGTCTGTAGCCAGTTACCTCCATGGCTGATATAAACTCACATCCAGTTGTGGTTTCTCTGGCCCTCCTCCAATAGCCCTTTGCACAAGCAACCTATTGGAGGCCATTGTAGGGCCCTCAGAGCAGCACACAGGGAGTGCAGAACCCCCATCGCATGGCTCATTCTCCCAAGCACTGTTCTCTTTGTGCTGGGCTGAATGCCACCCGTAGAAACCATACTTACATCAATTAACGCCTCCAAATTGAGGCTGGAGTACGGGACATTGGTTTGTTTTCTACAGTTTAGGTCCCAACTTATTTCTCCTCTTACAGGTATTTTTTACTTTGAACTCTAGGAGTGAAATCCTGGCCCCATTGAAGTGAACAGCAAACCCCCAACTGATTTCAATGAGTCAGGCTTTCAGCCCAAAACTGCATTGGTCAATATGTGTAGGGAACACCTAACACACAGTGGGTGCTACAATAATTAATAATGATAATAATTATAACTCTCCACCACTTTCCTCATGTGAGGCCAAATCCTGCAAATGTCAGTTACACAAATAGTCTCAGGTTCAGTGGGATTGACTACTTATGTAAGTAAAAGAGTGAAGAATTAGCCTTGAATTACTAATACTGTATTATATAAGCATATATTGAATAGTTCAATTAAAAAGAGAACATTCTCTCAGCCCATTAGCACTGTATATATTAGTTCAGTATAATATTAAAATTATATAATAGCAATAACATTATTTAAATCATCAGCCTAACCACAGCAAGTGAGAATGAGTTTTTACTGCTTTATTTTATTTCATGTGTGCGCATGTGCACACAACACTTTTGGGGTTTTTCAGCTCTTACCTCTCATCTCTGTCTCACAGTCTCCCAAACAGCTTCACACTTGATAGGGAGCTGATGTCTTCATTGCAGCCAACATTCTTTCACAGTGAAGAGTTGCTGTGTAATTGGTACAGTATCAGTTTGTTATGCTTCAGTATCAACATAATAATTATAGCACACAATATACGCTTCAAAATCCATGTCTTCTTTCAGACTGCGCTTGACATGAAAATGTTTGAATTTTCTGGAGTTTTCTCATATTTTTACAATCATAATTAGTTCAGTTTGACACCTAATATTGGAGATTACAAATACATCTGTGTGGGTCTGTGTAGATGTCAGAAAGTTTGCCACAATCATCCAGAAAGGTTTTCTTCCTTATAACACCAGACATACAGTATTACAAATAGAAGATTTTTTTTTAAGCTAGCTGAAAGCTATATGCTTCCAGTCGGAGTCTGGCTCCATTGAAGTCAATAGATGTTTTGCCACTGACTTCAATGGAGCCCAGATTGTACCAGTAAAGTTTTAAATATAAAATATGGTATCCTTCTTAAATATAGCTATCGAGTAGTGGAAAGTGTCAAGCTTGTGTGCAAATGCTCACAGGTTCAAATCTTGTCTGTTACAGAGGTGGTGATTTAGTCTCTACCTAGAGTCCTGCTGGATTCTCAATGTCTAAGTCAAGATTCGCAAAAAGAAAAGGAGTACTTGTGGCACCTTAGAGACTAACAAATTTATTTGAGCATCAGCTTTCATGAGCTACAGCTCACTTCATCGGATGCATTCGATGAAGTGAGCTGTAGCTCACGAAAGCTTATGCTCAAATAAATTTGTTAGTCTCTAAGGTGCCACAGTACTCCTTTTCTTTTTGCGAATACAGACTAACATGGCTGCTACTCTGAAATAAGTCAAGATTGAATATCTTTCTAATAGATGGGCTATAGCTCAAACAGAAGTTATAGGCTTGATGTAGAAATTACCGTTTGACCTGTATTATTGAAAGGTGGTCAGATGAGATGCCCATTTTGGTTCCTTCTGGCTTGGAATCAATGAAACAAACATATATCCAAAGGAGCATCATTTATAGGTCCTGTAATACATATTTAAGAAAAAAATACATTATCTAGCTTTTATGAACCACCTGTGCATAAAGATATTTACAAAGTTATTTAGTCTCGACTTAAAGACATGGAGAACCCAACACTTCCCTAGGTTCAGAATATCCAGCAACTTGTGACAGACTGGACAGGATTTGAGCCTGCAAGCAGCTGTACACAAGCTTGATGGTTTCCACTGCTCCATGTCTATCTGTAATAAGGAAACCGTATCTTATATGTGTAAGTTCTCTGTATGACTTCAATAGAGCCACGATTTCACTGCAGGAAAGATGGGAGAGGGGTGCATGTGTAGAATAAGTCTTCTGACATGACACAGTTTAATAATTATAAATACATAAGTAATGTCTAATAGGTGCTGGGTGTTTGGAATAGGGCAAGAATGCATTAAGTGTGTGTCTGGAAAGGTTTCCTTCTCTGTAGTCATAGCTCAATAGTATAAGCCTTCAGTATGGCTGGACTGCCAGCTCCAGTTCCATAGGAACACTTGTCCTTTGATTCCTATTTAGTGTGCCAACTGCAGGTGGGGGGTTAGGATCCTCTTCAAATCAATGATTTCAAAGTGTATGTAACAAATTTGTTTTTTTTAAAAAACCAGTTCAGTTTTAATTGGATTTCTCATGTCAGGATGCACCTTGCACTCTTTTGTCTGAGATCATGAAGTACTTACATTTCAGATTATCTGAACCTGACTGGGTCCCAATTATTTATCTCATGAGACGATAGTTATACCTCTAAAGAAAGGCCAGAGTTTGTGATCGTATGTAACCAAGTATCCACTGATAACTTTTAACTGCTTCTGTGGGGTAGGTTGTAGGGAATTTGTTAGCTTAATGCCTCTAAAGCCCAATTTTTGGAGTATCTGTCTGGTGGACTGATCAATCAAGACTTTGTCAGGTTTGAGTGTATTGTTTTGATAGCTGAGAGCATCACTGTCCACAACCTTTAGCAAAATGAGACCTCTCTGATTTTTCCTTTCCTCTCTAGATCCTGCTTTGTTATCCAAGGGGCGTGTTATAAGAAACCAAGTGATTGAGCAGGCAGATTTTAATCTCTTACCCAAATTTGCAATTTCACTTGTAGGTAAATAGGAATGTGAGTTTCTATAAAACCTTTAAAAAAGGCTTTTCAAACGCATCTTCATTATATTTAATCACCGTTTTCCTCCTTGGTCATATAAGTTAGAGATGGAAAAAATCTATTAACATCAGCCAGACTGTCTCACTGTAAATGCAAGATAAATCAGGATGGTGCAATTCTAGGACATTAAAGCAACAGGATTATATGTACCATATGCGTTCACTACATTAATTATTTTTGCAAAAGCATTTTTTAATTATACATTAATTTAAATTTATTTTCATTTATGTCAAAGGAGTTGGGTCTGAAATGCATCTCAGGAAAATTGTTTAATGTGTAAACATCTGAGGATATATATTCCAAAAATTTATGACCATAAATAACCTTTATGCTAACTGCATTTTACAATCTCATCTTCTTTGGTGGATGTGGATCTTATGCCGATGTCTTCTGAAGGAGTATTTTTGCCAGATGATTAATTTATGGTACATTTATGTGTAATACTGGTTGAAATTATAACCCTTAGTGATATTTCATATATTCTTAGACTAGCATCTAGTACACTTTCTTTATTTTACTGAATTATAGATTTTGAACTTTTTTTCTGGAGCAAGGACCCCTTCCCAATAAACTGAACTGTTAAAAAGTAAGTATAATTCCATTAGATCTGCCTAAACTGATCACTAGTATAGAATGTCTGCCAGTGTTTTTACCACTGAGTCATCCAGATATCCGATAACTCAGGCAGGTCTACATGACATGGTGGTTAAAACATAAATGTTTGATCTACACTAGTGCTCCCGCCATTGTTAGCACTAGTGAAGCTGGATCAGTGCCAGAGCAACAGTGGGGATATCTGACAAAATCTTAGTTAATAGGCCAGTGAAACCAATGATAGTTTTGCTAGTGATTTCAAGTGTAGCAGGATTAGGCCCTTTAGGGGAGAATTTTCAAACACATTCAGCATTGACTTACCTGTGCTCCCACTAAACTCAATGGTAAAATTTCGATCAACTTCAGTTGGAGAAAAGTTAAGTCAATGCTGTGCACTTTTCATATTCCCACTATTCCCTTAGGATATTTCTGGTCATCAAAAGGAATTAGCACCATAGAAAATTCAAGTCATCAGTCTGACCCTGGATAAAGACAACTGAAAAGCTTCATCCAGGGTCAGAAGTATTTTCTCCCCAAGGATTCTGTTTTGTAATAAATTTGGTCAAGTACCTAAGCAAAGGGATCAAAGTATAGAAACAGCTATGTTAACCCTACTATACCCACTGATGCCATGAACTACACATCAACACAATTCCCATAATAAAGAATGATTTTCAGTGATGACACATCATTGCTCCTCTTGATGACCTACAATAATAAAAATTAATATTAGTTAACAGTCAATAACCTTGAATACTTTAGCACCCCAGTCAGTAACACAGATTGATCAGAACTGGCACTGCTCCCCCAGTTTCATAGAATCATAGAAGATTAGGGTTGGAAGAGACCTCAGGAGGTCATCTAGTCCAACCTCCATTTTCCCCATTTTTAACAGTATAGGAAAGAATGTGTGTTGATGAAAAGGAAAAAAAAAATATATACAGGGCATTTTAATTAAAATGAGAAACTTTATAAGCCATTTTTAAAGCACTAGAAATTTCTCTGAGGTTTTGGGATATTAGAATTAGAATTCAGTATTAGTGTATGAACAAGAATTCATTGAAAACGTTCTTGTTCTTTGCAGCACAACGGCCCAGGTTGGAACAATTACCTCTCTGTGACTGAAAAAAAAAAGGATGTAAATGCAAATTTCTGGTGCATTTGACTTTACAAATTCCATTTATGTTACCTCTTAATTTCTTTCTTACACAATCCCTAGTAACAACTGCTCCTTTTTAGATTTATGGGGATATGCATTTGTATTAAATAAGATTTGATGGACCCAGAACATAGCAAACCACTCAATATTCTGAATAACTGATTCAAAGATCAATGTATGAAACTATACCAGCTGCAAAATATTTAGTACTTCTACTGTATATTGGCGTACAGAGACACATACGATTATACTATTAACTTGATCAGATTCAAATGCTATTTTCTAGCTATTTGTCATTTGTGTCAATTGTCATAAAAGAAGAGTATCACATTTGATTTTTACGTTATTTTCTGTTTTTAAGCAAAATTGTAATTAATGTACCAATCCCCAAAGTATACGGTATAAGTACAGCAAACGTGTAAGGTAGAACTGAAAGAGAAAATAATAGCAATGTATAAATGCTGAAAATGGAGCCCAATCCTGCAAGGTGTTGAGGGTAAAATGCTGGCTCCATTGAGATGAATTGCAAAAAACTCCCATTGCCATCAATGGAGCCTAGATTTCACCATAAGCATCTTAACTCCCCCTGAAGGCAGCATTTTGCAAGGTGAGGCACTAGAGGAAAACAAACTACTAATTTTAGAATTATGTGTTCTTTGTATTGGTCTATTAAGACACAGGAGTTCATTTTATTAATAGGGTTGTTTTATTATTTGCCTTTTTTCCCCAGCAAAAGCAATTCTGATACTCTTGCTCAGGTCTAATGGTGCCCGACTGCACAAAAAGTTCCATTCTCTTCAGAGGGCTTACTTGTCGCAAAAAGTACGACTCTACACGAGCAACCTTATTGCAATTGGGCCTTCCCCTGTGCAAGGGTCGTGGCCCCAGTGAAGACAATGGCAAAGGGGGAGGGGCAGGATTTCACTGATGATTTAAAAAAACACAGAAACAGCTGAAGACAAGTAAAGAGACTTGCTTTGAGAAGCTTCTTCCTCCAACTCACAAGGAAAAAGTGCATCAAACTTGTGGCATCTTCATGAACTTCTTACTCTAACTCCTAAAACACAGGGCCAAGCACAGTAGGGTCTGCCACCACTACTCACACTAAAGGGGATATTGAGTTCAGTGGCATTATGCATGGAGTCAGGTATCCTTCATCATGAGTAACGGTGGCAGAATCTGGCCTATAGAACAATGCTGGATGTATACTGCCATAACTACCATGATATCTAGTTATCTACATCTACATACAGATAGCTTCTTGATTCAGAAAGTGGAGAAGAGCAGAAGACACCTTGAAGTCTACTGGGGACCTCACTATGCAGATTAAATGACCTGGGAGGTATTTAGATCCAACAGTGATTGGGGCTATAGAAGATATATATGCATATATGGATATGCATATAAAAACTCTTTGATTTCAGAATTTGTAACACTATCTAACCCCAGGACCTTATTTTTTTTTTTGGTAACTGTGGGTTACATGTAATATACACTTAGTTGCTATTTTAATGCATTTTGCATTGTGCTATATGAATTGAACAGTGCTGGGACCTGGACTTATATATCCCCTGAACCACTGGAATTATATATCCCTGCTACAGATCAGCAGAGTTTATTAAAATTACCAGAATTGAAGTTTGAACTATGATAATAAATACTAAATAGACAAATAACAATTACAAAATTATGTTGCTCCAGAACATCTCCATTTTAGGATCCTATGGTAAAAATACTTAGTAAAGGAACTTAGGATAACTAGATTATGATAACATAACACACAATAAATACTAGGGGTGAAATCCTGGTCCATTGAAGCCAATGGTGAAACTCCTTTTGAGTTCAGCGTAGCAAGAATTTAGACCTATAGCTTCCAGTAGTATGATCAGCATTGGGGAGAAGCATAGGATCACACTACTATGTGCCAACAATATACTTGCTTTGAGATGGCTCAGAAAAAGCTTGGTTAATGCGCTTTGTAGAACCATTTCCTCCTACACACGTTTTTCAGTGATATTGGAACCAATATATTGATGTGAATAAAAGTTGATCACGCTACCCAGCAACTTGGAGAAAATGCCTTTAGTGAAATCCTATGTCCATTGAAGTCAGCAGAAAAATTCTCATGGACTTCAGTGGATACAGGATTAGGCTCCTTAAAACTGTCATGCCCCCACTTCCATGCCCAAATAAAATATATAAGAGATGGGCTAAATCCTGAGGTGTTTACTCATATCTTATTGGGACAACTTTCTGTTCAGATCAAAGACTTAAAATATACAAGACTACATTATCTAGTTTTCGTAGAATCTACACATTATGAGATGAATCCCATTGAAATCAATAGAGAAAACTCTCATTGACTTTAACGGGAGGACTATGTCTCAACTCTAATGGGGGGGGTAACTGGGGCATCCAGGGTCAGATCATGCTGTGTCTGCATAAAGGACATGTGGATGAATGGAGCAATTGTCTATGTGTAAGCCCCTGCATGAGGAAAGTCCCCATTACATTGGTCAATCTGAATGCCACATCCTGTAAGAGCTGTTTTCTGAAGGCTATCTATATAAAGAGCTTCCAGGAACTAAAGGTTAGAATCACTATGGTGACTTCATGAGAGCTGCTTACCCTTCTTGTCCTATGGGCTATTTGGTTGAGCAGAGGCTTTAGCCTTAAAATATGGTGGAATCATAATTAAGAGTTTATCTGATAAAAAGAGAAGGGAGACATATAATTACGTGAGACCTGGAAACTCATAAGGAACATGTATTACCAGAGGCCCAGGTTTAAGCTTTTAAGGCAGTTTCTGCAGCTTGAACGTGCTTGGTATATTTGAGTGCCTTTTCTCAGCGAAAGAAGTAGATGCTCAGCTTTGTGGGCTTTTTTTGGTTTGTCTATTGATTAAAGAAAAGCTGACCATTGAAGAGAGATGGCCATTGAAGGGCTCAAACTCTGATTATAGAAGAGGGACTATTCATATTGGTATAAGCATGTAGCTAAATGGTCTCTTTGGGTACCTTGGGACAGGGCATTAGATATTGGGATGGGGGATTCAGGATGTGCCTTTCAACAATGTTCAGTTTTCAAGAACTACCTCCCTCAGATATCCATGGTTATATTAACCAAATTACAGATGAAATAACCATTTTTGCAAAATAGTGCGTCTTCCACTCACTGTCTATTTAGATGTATTTAGCTATGTTTATGGGGTATTAATGATGTTTTAGGGATATTATGGTTTAAAGGTCAAGCAACTATTGGACTATTTTTTGGTTATACTGGTTTATGGTATTCTTGCTTAATAAAAAGTGATACTCTATCACTAAACGTAGGATTCTTGAAACTTTTTGCATATCGGAACTTGGCATCAGCAAAGAAAATTATTCTGGTAGTTATACTAATATATCACTCAAATTCTAGCAAAGGACACTTTTAACACTAAGATTCTCCTTTGTCAAATGAACTAGCATTTGAACACCTCTCCCAGTTTAACTGGAGCTTTAGAAAACAGTAATTTGAACATGCAATTTTTTTAAAGGGATGATTAAAGTTTATATCTATGTGGTTTCAAGATAGACATGAATTAGGGTTAGAATAATACAAGAAAAAGGAAAACTAATATAGGCTATCCAATTTTTTCTTTCAATTTTCACTATAATCCAAAGCTTAGATACATCACAAAAATGTTTTCATTCATAACAGTTGATATAATTGGAATCCAAATTAGAAAAGGAAACATCATATCAATGAGACCTACATTACTTTCCTCTTTATTATGGTTACAGAACAGAGTAATTTACACTGAAGATCCCATTGCAAATAAAACAAAATCAAATAAGGTGATTATATGCAAATATTTTAGTATAATTTCCACATTGATCAGACTGAAAGGAAGTAAGTACATTTTATAATGTAACAGTAAGGGCATTATCTGCCATATTATTACAGTGTCTAGTATTACTACTGCAATGATACTATGCTACATTTGTCTACATATAACAGTCGGTTTCTCTCTGTACCTGGCATAATGTTCAACTCATTATCATCTTGGAATATGTTACTGTAATTCACCATTTTGGTATCATACTTCATCATCCTATCTTTGCACTTTTACTGATTTCTTGTTGCTAAGTTTGATAACATGAAATGTATATGGGGAGAAAATGCGAAATGAAAAGGGAGATAGAAAATGCATAATAATTAGTGATTGTTAAAGAGTCCAAGCTTCATAACTGATACATCAACAGTTAGATTAACATTATTTATGCAAGTATATAGAATAGGGAGAAATTGCTATTAAAATCCCATGTCAAACTCTTTATAATGCATACATTGTTGTAATCATGCATTTATTAAATATGGTATGAAACCCTGAGTTGGATTATTGAAGAGTAAGGCACAATATGGAATATGATGGTCAGATAATCACATCCCTGGAGTGATACAAGTTCTCATGATAAGCTGACCCCCGCAAACTAGGGGAAAAAATCTCCATGAGGGACTTTAAAGATGATGCATTGGGCAGATCAAACTACTGAGCAGTAAGTTTCACTAGATCTGTGTGCCTCTCTAATCTTTATATTCGAAATGAGGAAATCACCTATCTGCTTGCTTAGCACACTTCCCCTGCTCGAAAAGGACAATAGTTAATACATCACAAAAAGTATCAGTATTAAAACTTGGTTTCATATACAGAGACTCATACAAATGACTGCTGCTTAAAATCCCATTAGATTCTACCACCACAGACTACAACCAGGTAACATATGTAATTTACCTTCCCAAACAAATGGCACATTAAGTGTTAAAACACACCATATAACACACACACACCATTTTAAATGAGAAATCTTTTAAAACATAGCAATGTACAAAACAGAAACACAGTAGGATTATGCTATTAATTTGTTATAGGGAAAAAATAATAGAACTCCTTATTTTTCCAGAGTTAAATACAAATGCAGTTTTATATTGTACTATGCCTTCTTGACACTGGGTGCAATCCTCATTTTATGGTCAAGAAGATCTCAAAAGAAGTTGGTAAAACAAAAATCTTTGAGCAGGGGGTTGGACTAGATGACCTCCTGAGGTCCCTTCCAACCCTGATATTCTATGAATATAAGGAAACTCAGATTTAGGTAATTTCATTTGCCTGGGATGGTTGCTTCTATATAGGTTGGAGCTCATGATGGCAGGAATTTGTGTCATAACATAGGTTATTGTTTTATCAGCTGATGAATTGTTATAATATAAATCAGTGTCACCAATTCTCAGAATTGAGGTATGTACTTGTGTGTCACATCAAGTAACTCAGTATATGTAAAATCACATCTTTTTTTTCTATGTCCCTTTTTTCTTTGCATAGCAATGCATCAGAGTGCTTCTTCATCCTGGCTTCATAGCAATCACTCTCACAAGTACACTTTTGGAATGAAAAGAATTGTAATAAATGATTGAAAACTTTCAATAAGTACGTACACCTACCTGGATTATTCCCCCCTCTCATCCTCTATTAGTTTTCATGAGACAATTTTTTTTTCATAAAATGAAAAGGCAAAACAGGTGTTAGATTATTTACGTTTGACAAAATTCATATAATTTAAATAATTAAAACTAATTTGTGCTACAGTTGCATCTTTATTAGAGAAACAAATACAAATAGGCATCTCTATAAAGCTGTTCATTCAATAATGAGATTAAATAAAGCATATTCATAACCTCAATTCTCTCATATTAATATAGTAACCCAGGGTATTAATTTATTTGCCCTTGTTACAATTGCCCTTCCATTACAATGATATACAACTATTAAAAAACCCAAACCCACACATTTTAACTAATTTTTCTTTAAAAAAATATCCTAACCAAATATACTTTTGATTTAAACAATATTCTCTTTACAAACCTCATACGATGGATTTTAAAAAAATTTAGTCACAAGAGAGAAAGTTTCTTTTTTAAATAAGAGTAAAATTTTGATGTAAACTCAACTGCATGACATTTTTTTATTATATCTAGCCTACACTATAATCTTGTATAAAAATCTATTTTAAAACAATACAGTAAATCTTCAGTGTAGCAGCCTATAATAGGAAGCACTTTTTAAAGAAAATAAGCTATGAATATGGCAAAAACCAAAATGCACTGTATGTGTAATTGTCATCTGCTAATAACTTGTTAAAGCAGCATAATACTTACCCTTGGAATAAAAGGCATCAAAATACAACTGCAGGTAATAACTATGTGTATTCATATGTTTATGAGAAAACAAGCAGATTTCAAAAGGCAAAATATTTAGATAACTATAATCAAGTTCATTTTGTTCTCTCATTCAGTAAAGATTTTTCAATCATTTTAAATAAAGATGCAGCATATAACATGTATAGGAACTGCATTGCTCCAGACAGTGATATGTTAAACCAGATTTGCATTGCATTTAAAAAATACCATTTGTATTTCCTTTATTTAAAGACTAACCAGTCCCTATTTGTGTGTCTGTTGCACATAGTAACACTTCAACCTCTTTCCACGTCTGCCCGAGAATGCTTTGGATTCCAATTATGTAGACACCTCACAGCAGGTGAAGTTCACAGTTATATTCACTGAGGAATCAGAGACTGGACTGACAAATATTCAGACAGAAATGTGTGAATATCATCAATAAGTGTGTTGTAATTTGTATGACCCATCATTAAAATTTCCAATGAAACTATGACATAGGGA